>NC_085137.1:78075152-78223152 GCF_035046485.1 Aedes albopictus | reverse complement strand
TCGTCGTCGCTTTTTCGCGCACTCATCTAAGCCGGAGGTATCTTTATGTCCCTTCAGAGCCAGCGGAATTCTTCCCCGATTTGGTTAAATAAATAAACAAAAATAATGAACATTCGGCATTCGTACTTCACTATTTTTCCGATTCCCCACAGCGAACCTTCTTTCATCGGTTGCAACTGTTTGGATTCAATTATGTTCCCGGTAAACATATAGTAAAAACAAACACACATGTATCACTGACTGGATTTTCACCGCACGTTCACTATCCTATCATGTGCTTCAACTGACTGGACAATTTACAGCCACCGACCGTAGCTTCTACCAATGAAGACCTCGTTTCGCAGCGCTCTACGCGTTGTCTAATCAGAACTGCTAACCGCATAAATCGTTCACAATGTGCGGCACAGATTACAAGCGTGTGGGCAGACGAAAGCGCTGGCCCAAAAGCCTACGAAACTAGTTACCGTGAAATGGGGTAACTTTGAAAGTTTCCCGATAAGTTTTATCAATACTTTTAATTCTTTGATTTGTAGCCAAAGTATCAAGACAGGTAGGCAAGCATTCCAAATATTGTATTTCAATAATTTAAACTTTTTCAAAATCTTGACATAATACCTCTCCAAACCTTCCCTCCGTAATACTTATGAGGTCGGAGACACTCGGAGGTCCTACATCAACATTTCCTCCCTATATCCCAAGTTACGGCTAAACTGGGCGTGACTGGCAATGTCGTTATTGCTTTTCATGCTTTTGTAATCTTATTTAAGATCGAATCGTAAACCCAGTTCAGCTTTGGCCCGAAAAGCAGTCTGGACATGATCATCAAAAGGAACATGAATATTGTAAGTATTCCAATCTGCGAAGTATTGTGTGACCACGTTAACTCTAGCAAGGTATCAAGGTAGGTAGGCCTCCCACATTATCAAAGTTATCTCATTTTCCGGTATCGGCATTAGAACCGCATCATACAAGCATCTACCCTACCCGAATACAGTGGAAATCTAATTTACAAACCATCGTCAGAGCGCGACATGGTTCACCAAACTGCGGTCAGTCACTTCGTCACAACAACGGAGTAGGTATGCCAAACTTGGAAGTGAATATATTGTAAATTGCATGAACGATATCATAGCTGGAGTCGGTGCTTGCCTTTGATTCTGATTCATCTACTAGTCGACCAAGTATGTTGCACGTCGGTTGTGAACTTCAGCATTGAATTGCTTAAATAATGGATATTATCCCAGGTCATATTCAATGAACTAATTGCAATGAAATTTGGAGCGTTTTGACTTATTGTGACTTATATGGTAAGCCTATGCCGTGTTCGGGTCTAAAGTTGATCATCAATATTAATTTCCATTCCCGATCAGCCTAGATAGCCGTGTATGGGCGGTAGCAGTTCCCTCAACTGGCTAAGAATATCACTACGGATTGCCTGATCCGGTGGTAAAAGTCCACCAAACAAGCGACCCCTAATTCATGGTGTTAATCGTGCCGTGCCTAGGAATGAATGGTTTGGGGGCTAATAAAAACTTAACCGTGAACGGCTGTGGAGTACCAGGGCACCCTGGCAATCTCCACAGTATGTTGCCCTTACTGTGTTAAACGGAGCAATGACGCAGTGGACCTTATTTGTCTCCGGGATAATAGGCCACTTTTCTTACGTCTCAATTCCGAGGCTTAATAAAAGGGGGTAAATGATTTTTTTAAGGCAGGAATTAAGTTCGTACAGGTAAACCTTCATCACGCAAAAGGTGCTTCTGCTGTGTTGAATCGAAGGTTAAAAAAAAAAGGACTAGGAGTGGCGCTTATTCAAGAGCCATGGTCCAATAAACGAAAGATTCTTGGAGTTCTGATACAAAATAGTAAACTATTTTTTGATGAGCAACAAGATTCTCCCACACAGAAAAAAATATGTAATTAAAATTCAGCGAGATATCATGCACATAAAGAGAATGCTAGAGTTAGTGCATATTTACATGAGATATCATGTAAAATTACGTTACGTTCGTGTAAATTTCCGCCAATAGTCGCGTAACCAGTTGAAGTCCATGATGGTTTACGCGATGGTTGGCGGAAATTTACATGATGGTAATGTAATTTTACATTATATCTGATGTAAAAGTGCACCAACTCTAGCATTCCTTTTATGTGCATGATTTCTCGCTGAATTTTAATTACATATTTTTTTCTGTGCAGAACCGCTGTCTTAGTACGCAAAACGTTAAAATGCTATCCTATTACAGAGTTTATCAGAAAGGAGATTGTTGCGGTCACAGAAAGGAGATTGTTGCAGATCACAAACTGGCACGTGTCAGACGAGATTTCTCTATCTGATCATAAACACATAATCTTCAATTGGAGTGGTGAAGATTATTCTGGAACCGCATTTCGAAATCCCAGGAGGACAAACTGGGATCAACATGTAGTATTGTTGAATACGCATTCATTTACAATGGGAGAAACTATTGATTCAACCCAAAAGTTAGAATCATTTTCTTAAAGGGTAAATGAAAGTATCATCAATTACTTTAACAGAAATTGTCCCACCAGACAATCGTCTTCTACTAGAGGCGTGCCATGGACGAACTTTAAACTGGATCGCCTTAGAAAATTTTCTCGTAAAATATTCAATAGAGCGAAACAAACGGTAGATTGGACTCAGTACAGGAAAGCCCTGACTTATTACAACAACGAAATACGAAAATCGAAAAGAAAATCTTGGATGCTGACATGTGAAAACAAAAACAGCACTCCTGTAGTTGCAAGACTACATAAAACGCTTGCAAAATATCATTCAAATGAATTGGTAAACCTAAAGCGCGACGATGGAGCTTTTACCAAAACTTCACGTGAAACATTGGATTCAATGATGGAAACCCATTTTCCAGGTTCGGTTCTAAGTGTGGATTCCAATGATACTATATCTCTGGAAGGTGAAGGATGTCCTAGTATAAACTCTTCGGAGTCAACTAGTACAATAAACACCGCCTCAGATTTGGCTGATGAAATATTCACGAAGGCCAGAGTGGAAAATGCAATTAGGTCTTTTCAGCCTTTTAAATCTGCAGGAGTTGATGGAATATTTCCAGCACTGATTCAAAATGGAGAAGCGGTGTTGGTTCCATCACTAATTGAGATGTTCAAGGCTAGTTTAAGATTGAATTACGTTCCATCAAAATGGAGACTTGTAATAGTTATCTCTTCACCAAAAAAGGGGAAGCGAAACAAGACGCATACCAAAGCATACAGGCCAATTAGTCTTTCTTCAGTTTTGTTGAAGACTATGGAAAAGGTTTTGAAGGAATTTATCAATTCTTCTTACATAAAAGACCATCCCCTATCTGACTTCCAGTTTGCTTATCAATATGCTAAGTCAACGGTTACGGCACTTCATTTGCTCGTAACAAAGGTGCAAAAGAAATAGCTCTATGCACCTTTTTAGACATAGAAGGAGCATTTGATAATGTCTCTTATTCATCTATGAAGCGTGTCATGGAGAACAAAAACTTCGACCAATGTATCATACATTGGATTTATACTGTGCTTGCAAAAAGATAAATCACCTCCGAGCTGGGAAATTCTTCTATAACAGTAAGGGCAACGAAAGGTTGCCCTTAAGGAGGAGTCCTCTCTCCACTAATGTGGTCCTTAGTTGTAGACGATCTTCTAAGAAGCTTGAAGGAAAAAGGTTTCGAAGTTGTGGGCTTTGCAGACGATATAGTCATAATAGTGAGAGGAAAGTATGACGAAACTGTTTCGGAGAGAATGCAAAGGGCCCTAAACTATTATACTAGACCGTCCCTCATTTGTATGGCGAGAAAAAAAAGTTGGAAAAATTTACGGGGCACCCTCTACAATCGTGCCTTTGGATGAGAAGAACAATCTGTGAAAGATTCAGCTCAATCGGTTTAAAACTGAGCTGGCGCAAATGAGTTGAAGGTTTGTATGGGATTTTCAGTCCAAATATATGGGAAATTGGATGACCTCCAGTCTCTCACTCAGTACGCCGGTTCAGCGAGTTCGATTTAGCTCAGAATTGAAAGAATGATAGTTGATACCCTAACGAACAACTTTGTAGAAGACCATACCAGGATAAAACTTAATATAGTTGCGGTTTCAGCTAACTAAACCAGGATGAGGACATCTTCCCCCGTTTACTTTCGGTTGTTACATGCAGCACGTGTTTGTCGGTCGAAGCTTGCGCACTACATCATAGGCAGCTATGTAATTCTTCATTGTTTCGATACCCGCCCACGTGCGTCAGCAATTGAAATGAAGGACAACATAGCCGCCTATGATGTAGTGTGCAAGCTTCGAACGACAAACACGTGCTGCATGTAACAACCGAAAGTAAACGGGGGAAGATGTCCTCATCCTGGTTTAGTTAGCTGAAACCGCAACTATATTAAGTTTTATCATGATATGGTCTTCTACAAAGTTGTTCGTTAGGGTATCAACTATCATTCTTTCAATTCTGAGCTAAATCGAACTCGCTGAACCGGCGTACTGAGTGAGAGACTGGAGGTCATCCAATTTCCCATATATTTGGACTGAAAATCCCATACAAACCTTCAACTCATTTGCGCCAGCTCAGTTTTAAACCGATTGAGCTGAATCTTTCACAGATTGTTCTTCTCATCCAAAGGCACGATTCTAGAGGGTGCCCCGTGGAATTTTTCGACATTTTTGTATTTGGGCCGGTCTACTATTATACACATTCATGGTGTATTAAGGAGGGCCTTAGCATCAACTTGACGGGTCGTAATTGACCCTTTCTCTAGGAGAAGGAAGATCAACCTAAAAGCTTTTCGGCTTGGAAGGATACAAATTCATCCTAGTGATCGAGTCAAATACTTAGGTTTGATACTGGATGCTGAACTGAACTGGAATGCTCAAATTGAGTCCTTGATTGATCGGTAAGGCAACAAGTGCGCTCTGAT
The DNA here is from genome assembly GCF_035046485.1 of Aedes albopictus. Lineage (NCBI taxonomy): Eukaryota > Metazoa > Arthropoda > Insecta > Diptera > Culicidae > Aedes > Aedes albopictus. Next base: position 78,218,209 of record NC_085137.1, on the reverse strand, counting down.
TATGCTCCAAAACTATTGGCAGGAAGTGGGGCTTGAAACCAAAAATAATAATGTGGATTTATACTGCCATAATCCGCCCAAAAGTGACGTATGCTTCGTTTGTCTGGTGGCCAAAAACAAAAGAGGCTACCACGCAATCAAAGCTCGTGAAAATTCAACGTCTTGCGTCCATTGCTGTTACAGGAGCGATGCGAAGCACTCCATCAAAAGTTTTAGATGAGATTCTCAATCTGCTATCTTTGCACGAGTACATGCAATTAGAAGCAGAAAAGGAATTGCTGAGACTTGAAAAGTTTATGCCAGGTGATCTTGTAGGTTACCTGAGCCTTTAACAATGCATCCAAAATAGGCCAGTAATGAAAATGATTAAAGACTGAATGAAACCTGTAGAGAACCATGATGTTCCCTACATGTTGCACGAAACAACTTGTGCAGATTGGGAAGTCGGAGGTCCCACTATTCGTCAAGGGTCAATGAAATTCAGTACAGATGGCTCAAAAATTGGAATAAAAACGGGAGCAGGAATCTACGGCATTGGAATACAAATTTTAGTGGCGATGGGACAGTATCTTGCGGTGTTTCAATCAGAGATTATTGCTATTTTGAAATGCGCAAATATCAACCTTGAGAGAAAATACAGATATGCAAATATTTGTATTATCTCAGATAGTCAAGCTGCACTAAAAGCATTGTGCGCTTACAAATGTACATCAAAGCTTGTCTGGGAATGCATTCTTTCACTGCGCAGGTTGTGCCAAGGGAACTCAGTAAACTTATGCTGGGTTCCAGGTCACTGTGGCATTGAAGGACTTGCTAAAAGTGGTTCCAATTTACAGTTTGCTGGCCCAGAACCATTCTTTGGTATATCAAACTGTACAATTAAAATATGAGCATGCATGAGCATGAGCATAGATGACCGCACAATTCGTAGTTGCTACTCCGTGATTGACCAGAGCAATCGAAATTGCACAAGAAACCAATGAATAGGCCTTGGGACTAGCTTACTATTCTCAATGTGCACAGTTCGAGAGCTCTCAACTTAAGTAAGGTAAATAACGGCGCCGGCCACGTCCTTACGGTCATCGAGGATGGGAGGGAATGTTAATAAGACAAACGTTATTATAAAGACCGCGAATCGCTGCATCTCCACGTTTGTCTCGGGCAGAAATTTTTTGTTAGTAGGGTAAGGTACATTGTCAGTCCGGGAGTCACCTATGGCTGGTGATATTATTTGACAATGGATCAATATACACAAACCGCCGTTAACAACCGACCACTTTTCGACGCAAAAACTAGCCAAAAAGAAATTTCTATCGCGCGTCTCCAGTCCACTAGGGAGCAGAAACCTTTAGTCCAGCGTTTCTCAAACTATGGGTCGCGACCCACTGGTGGGTCGCGGGCTGATTTTTGGTGGGTCGCGAAGGCTTGGAGATATTGTAATAAAAGTCTTTATTATTTTATGTTAAATGATATTGTTAGCATAATTTCCAATTATTGTTATTGATTGTTACCTAATCTACATTGTTAGTCTAATTTACAAATGATCTTTTGCAAAATAGGCATTTATTTCTAGTCATGATTCACAGGAGACATGATGCTGGTAACATTTGAAATATTTCTTTTGTTCTAAAAAAATCAAAATTTTGGATACTTTTCCGAAGAAGCTTTCACATTTTGGATTATTTTATAACGTTGTTTTGGAAAAGATAAAAAGGTTTTCTGCTTTGTTTGAGAGAGATTTCAAAATTACGGAGATCACTCAAAAAGGCTTTTCGTTCTTTCAAAATTTTTGGTTAAAAATGAATAACAAAGAACGATTTCCAAAAATGGACAAAAATTCATCAAATTTCGGCATTGATTTCCACGAATTCTTAGTAATCTCCACCGAACAGATCTGTTCAACCTAACTTCGGTAAAATTCTTCTGAATTTCAATAATCTGGACTTTCACAGAAATCAGAATAACAGAAAGTGATTTTAATAAAAAACAAAAAAAAAAGATGAGTAAAACAAGTACGTAAACTGCGTGATAGAATACCTGAATTCTGTGGTGTTCTGTAGTGTTGAATGAAGACTGGTTGTATTAGAAACATGCACATTTATTTTAAGTTCTGAACGCAAAGAATTCTCCGAAACAGATCACTCGGGCAATCCTATTCTGACTTTTCTAAAATACGAAAAGCGCACTGTTAATTAAAAAATAAAAATATTTAAAAAATGTAAAATTAAGTGCTACGTAACATAAGTTTATCGAAATGTATCAAAACAATAAATGTATTATACAAAAAGTCAGTCCAAATTTAATAAAATGACTTATGTTTTAAAAAAAACCGTGCTGGTGGGTCGCCAAATTCTATAATAATCAAAAGTGGGTCGCAGGCTGAAAAAGTTTGAGAACCCCTGCTTTAGTCCATTCCACACATGAATACACTGAACGCGACTCACTTGTCGGCGTCCGGATTTTTTTCTCGACCGGCGAGCCTGAACTAACAGTTTTGCTCTTTTGTGTAAATGCAAAAAATGAAAGAAACTATTTATTATCAACTAAAAGTGTATTGGAAACTAGCGTCGACACATGACGTGATGAACTTTTCAATTTTTGTTAGATAAATACACAAAAACCAGATCAAAGCTTTATACATCATATAGCAATAATTATCATGGGAAGCGAAAAATTCGGAACCGACTCGACCCACGACGCGTCTACCGCACACTCAGAGTCTATATCAAACTGTAAAATTAAAATAGACCTGAAACGCTGGGATAAGCAGAGGATGCTATCCAATTGGATGGATGTCAAAAATTGCAATCACTCAAAACGATTTATAACACCAAATGCTTATAAAACCAAAAAGCTCTTAGAGCTGAACAAGAGTGCTCTATGCACATACACTGGCCTAGTAACTGGACACTGTCCGAGCAGGTATCACTTGGCCATATTCAGAGTGAAATCTGTCGTTTCTGTAATACGGAACGTGAAACCTCGGAACATCTGCTTCGCAGTTGTGGTGCTTTATACATGCGCAGGCAAAGATTTCTAAATAGTGGTTGCTTGCAATCCAGTGAGATCTGGTCTGCAGAACCTGGGAAGGCCTTGCAGTTCATTAATTCCATTGCACCTTACTGGGAGAACGACGCGTCGTGGCAGAAGCTGATTACTTAACACATGGTAATTGGCTGGCTGGCTAGATGCGAATATCAAAACGGGACATGCCACAAAAGTTCAACTTATTGGACGTACAGGGGATAGACAAAATGATCGAGAAAGGCAAAATTTTCATTTTACAAAAAAAAATTCCACTAGCTTTAATTTTTCGAAAAGTGCATAAAATATTCTCAATTTTTTTGTGTAAGTTCACAAATTAGTTGTATATCAGTGGTCCAAATTTGGAAAGGATCGAGCCATTCTCCACAAAGTTATAAAGATTCTTGAAAAAGGTCTTGAATGTTTTTCAGAGTTCATTATATAAGTCGTGAATGGTCAAAATTTCATTGCAATCGGTTCATTGAATCCGGAGATATAACAGCTGAAAGTTGGCTATCGGATTATTATGCCTTTTTCAAGAATCTTTATAACTTCATGTAGAATAGCACGATCTTTTCCAAATATGAACCATTGATAAACAACTGGTTGACCAACTTTTAGTAAAAATTTGAGAATAATTGATGCATTTTCCGAAAAGTTACAGCTAGTTGACCATTTTTTGAAAAGCGAAATTTTTGCCTGTTCCGATCATCTTGTCTATCCCCTGTAGTGGCTTAATTTCCCCAACAGGGGAGGGAAAAAACCCCTTGCGAGATTCGAAAGGACTCGAGAGTATCCCTTATACTCAAACTACGCACATCACTCGATCCATCGTCACCTTGATCAATCTTATCAGTTTATCCGGGAATCGTGCAAAATCTGCCGATTTAAAATCAACGAACAAGTGATGTGTGTTCACGTTGTATTCGTGGCATTTCTGCAACACCTGGCAGATGACGAACATCTGGTCCGTTGTAGTGTGTTCACTCATGAATCCAGCCTGATTTTGCCCCATGAACTCTCTTGCAATCGATGATAGACGGGGGCATAAAATTTTAAAGAAGATGATAGATTATGCGTTGATTACTCTGAAGATTACGTTGCAAAGTTCGCTGGTTACATAACTTGCAGGCATGATGTTATAGTTTGTTGACACTGTACTGTAAAGCTGGAAGGAAAGGAAACGGCCTTTTCAACTCATTTCTGGTAAACAAGACTCTTCATTTAATCATGGCTCAACAAGTCAGCATCAACAGTACCGAAACCAGTTCAGTTGAAATACATCATAAAATCGACTGCAAACGATTAATTTTCCAAATGAGCTCTGGACAATTATTTATTGAAACAATATAAACAGACTCACATAATCATTTGTACATTTTTGATTCGTCCGGGATGATATCCGGCCAGCCAGCGTTTCCCGATGCAAACGCTCCTACGTCAAGTTTAATGTTTGGAGTGAACTACCCCTCGACTGTGAGAGAAGAGATGAACAAATATTTATTCGCAGAGGTTTTTCGCCATAAATTATTTTGCTTTTGTCCCACTGAGCAATGCGTGACACCGTTCGAGGCTGCTGCAACCACCGCGATTCCAACGATTCCCAAATCACACATTTTAATGATGTACACATACTTCCGATGGCCTCATATAGGTATGTATGGCCATATTCATTGAACTCTCTCCGGACGTCGCGTGGCTGCACTCCTCCCATTTATGCGTGGTTTTTGTCTCATTTGGTGCGGTCACTATTAGTTTCGAATCAGTTGAGTAATGTCAATAAATTAGTGTAATTTATCGGGGCCATTTGCCGCGCGAAACATGATGATGATCTGCGTTGACGACGTGTTGAGGTTTGATGTTGGGCTTTTGCTTTCTGTCACTACTTTTGGGTTATGTGTTTTCAGATGTATAGTTTATTCTGAAATCGATTCCATTGAAAGAAATGCGGAGATTGCAGCGACCAAGCCTTTCGATTTCAAATCAGCAGCTTTGTCGAAGGAAGTCAAAACAGTTTCTGCTCTACTGCGGTTATGGACTATATTCTACACTTTACTCCTAGAACATCGTTATCTTATCATATATAGGTTCTCTACTAACCAATAGCAGCGAGTTATTCGTGTGATTTTAAAATGTCATGTTTTACTACTATATTTTTATGTTTAACAATCCTTTACTTTCTATATCAATCACACTTATATCACGTTTCATCGTCAGTATTTTGATGGAACATGCAACAAATCAAATTACACTTTATGTCAATGAATAATCTGTGATTTTTATATTCTTAATTACACTAGTTTACAGCATTTTTTATCTCGGTAAGCTGATGATCATTTTTGGTGTAGAATCATGCCTTGAGTTCAAAAACGCGAAAGAAAAAAAATACAGTAGAGCGGATTTTTTTTCGACTTTCTATACAAGGTGTATGATTTTAAATCGATGTTTGTTCTATTTTTATGCAAAGTCGCTCACTTCAAAAATATCCTTCTCCGTAATCAATGCTCCGATTGAGCTGAATTTTTTACTGTAACTCGCCTACATATGATTCGTCAAATAAACGTCGAGAAAGAATTTTTAAATCGGGTTTTTCTTATTGAAAAAAATATATTTCTTCAAAAATTTTTGGGAATTTTGCTAAAATTTAAGGAGATCGTCCCTAAAACTCGCCAATATCTTGAATTTAATCAATCTGACGCAAAACCTGTATTCAGATGATTGAATGGTATTGTATTCAGCTTTCAATTTATGGAAAAAGATTTAAAATTGGTTGAACCAAACGCAATATATTTGAATTTTAGTAAATTACATATTTTAAAAAGTTGTAAAATTCGATATTGAGCTAAAACTCAAAAACTGTTCTACTTAAATTTTTTTGAAGGTCGGTTTCGAAATCAGTACTACATTGTGCTTCAAAAATATTGGTCGTTGACAGAAGTTCACGACTTTCGTTTTATTTTGTAAACTAGTGTTACTTAACCTAATTTACAGCTCTATTGTCCAGTAGGGCACTACGTGAGCAATTTCAATTGACAGCTGCACTTACATTTTTATACAGTGCCTAGATTCTATTCTATTTTATCTACTTCATCGAACTGGCTGCCTTTCTTCTGCTTTCACTTTTTCTACTCTATACCTAGTAGAATGATGAGCACAAGGATGATGATGGATGGCCGCTGTTCCTTTCCAGTCCGATGGGGGGTCCATTATGAGTAGCAGTTCGCCGATGTCCAGGTATCCGGGTCCGTTTGAGCCATGGGGCTCAGAAGAGGGTCAGTGTCAGTTGCTCTCGGGGAAAAGCAACTGACGAAAAATTGCAAGTGCCGGGGCTGGGAATCAAACCCATGACCATCCGCATATGAAGCGAACGTGTGACCAACTACGCCACGGGCCCCGGCATGAATAATCTGTGATACACTTTTTCATCCAGTGCTGAAAATGTCATTTCGACATGTTTAAATTCAACCACCAACAGCTATTTTGTTTTAATTTTTATTTTTGCGTATTTTAACTAATGTTAATTCTACACTTTATTCACATTTTAGAAGCTGAACCTGAGCATATGGGTTTTCACAGGTTTTTCATATACTATATTCTCAGGATCAGCTTCTAAAACGAGCTGTAGGTGGTTGAATTTAGATATGTCGAGAATAAATTTTCAGAACTTTTTTCAACTCATGTCCATGTGCCAACTATGTCATCCCCGTCGATCGAACAACATCATACATATCGATTTCAACCAGGTCTCTACAACCACCCCAAATCTACTGACTAGATGGGAAAACTTGTGCCTGGTAAAGGCAATCCGAGAGAGCTATCATACTGATGAAAGACCGGCCAATATCGAAAGTTTTTATGGTTCATTTGACCGACCATCCTACCATCTAACCGACGACGGATGGGCGATCGCCACAAGCCTTCTTGGCACCACAGCACCGCAGAAGCCAACTCCTGAGCACTAGGCAACAGCCTTCACTTCCATCTCTGTTAGGTAGGTACTGACCCATTGCTGCGGTCAGACATTCCACTCACGTACTTTTTCGCTAGTTTTATGCTCGATTTTTCTTTTGCAATGTTACAACCATTTGCGCCATGTAAGAGCACAAAGTATCCCGCCTCCAGAGAGAGGGCTTTGCTGGATCAGCGAGCAGCACACGATGTATGCGGTTCATGTACTTATCAGAATTACGTCAGTCAGTTGATGATGATATGCTTCAAATTAGCATCGGGTGGGTATAGACAGTAACAAGGTGGTGAAGGTCGGATTTCTTACAGGGTATTTTGCGCCAGTTATTTATCTAAAATGATCAATTTTCTATTTCGTATTTCCTCCTTGAATTAGTTCTGTTTTAAAATTCCACCATGTGCAGTAAACTTTGATAGTAGTTAATAAAGCAGTTTCTGGAGGAAAACCTAAAAGGACTTCTGTAAATACTCTGGAAGATTTCAAAGAAGAATTTTGGGATATTTTCGAAAACAAAAATACCTGAAGGAAACCCAGCAGAAATTTCAAAAAAAATTCCTGAAGGAATTTTTCAAGACATCCTAGAAGAAATTTCTGAATAAACCAGTTAAGATTTTTAGTAGCCATTTTTAGAGGAATGCTTGGAAAACCTTCCAGAGATTCACTCAAAGTACAAATTTTCGGTAATATCAATCCGTGTGGTCAATTATGAATTTCAAATAACTTAACGTACATATGTACAGATGGGTAAACGACCGTGAGTTCAAATCTCACCTAAGCTGTGGATTTTTTCCCAATTTAACCAATAATTTACCCATCTGTACATATATGTACGTTGAGTTATTTGTCTTCCAGAGATACTACTGGAGGTATTTATTCAAGAATTCCTTTGAAACTTCCTTGAGAGATTCCTGGAGAAATTCCAAAAAATAATTCCTGGTGGAATTTATGAAGCAATTCATGAGAGAATCTCTAGAGGAATCCCTGAAGGATCCCCGGAGTACTTTCTGAATGAATCACAGAAGACAGTTATGGATAAATCCATTGAGAAGTTTCTGAAGTAATTGCCGGAAAAAACCTGGACGAACTTCTGAAGAAACCTTTAAAAAACTTCCAAAAGAAGCTTTTGATAATTTTTCAGAGGAATCTCCGGAAAAATCTCATGAAATGATTTCTGGGAAAAGATCTGTATTCCTGAGATAATTCCTGCTAGTGATTGGAGTTTACGCTAAAGTGCGTCGAATGTTACCTGTGTACCTGAGAAACCCACGCTACCATTTAATTACACGTACCTTCTGAGGGGCTATATACCGTTACACTTTGCGAAAATACACAACAAGACCTATAGGGTAATTCATGTATTTTGGACAGGCTGAAGACAACGTTGGAAAAATCATCCCCTAGCTCCCTCAGAAAGTAATTGATTATTTCGCAAAGTTACTAATACGCTTATAATATGACTGTACTTTGCGTTACTTGTGACAAAAACCTTAACGAAAGCATTTTAAGCTGAGAAAATCACAATTTCCAATCGCCTGTTAGAATTGCATTTTGGACACCGAATATATGTTTTGGACACCCTCAGGTATATATAATTTGGACAGGGCAATTACCTCAATGTTTAGCCATGAATGCTGCTAAATCATGGAAGTAGCATAAATAAACAAATATTTTCTTACGAATAATCAAATTTCTTCGCTTAACAGGTATTTATTTTGATAACTATTACAGTTTTTGTTAAACTCGAGGAAATATCGCCAGACCCACAGAATACGCCTCCAAGTATGCAATTGTACAGCATCCCCATGTAGTTAGTCAGATGTCCAAAATATATTTACAGTAGAAAACTTGTAATTTATTTTGGACACCACCTATTTTAAGCGTTCTAGATGAATGTTAAGAGATTGGCTGCCTAATGCTTCTTTATTGAACATTTTTCATTGCAATAAGGCTTTTAAATTTCTTACAATTATTAATTCAACGATTTTGAGGCGAATATTATATCTGACTGCGAAGTGTATGTCGTCTTGCATACCTGTGCATTTGAGGGGTTTTAGTGAAATAATTTACATTTGCGATAATTTTGAAGTAAATTCTTAATTATTAAGCGTATTTTCATCGTAAGTCACCAGAATAGGGTCTACTTGATCCAATAATCGATATTGAGAAGTATCTACTTTTATAAGCTCTCCGAAACAAGACATACAACGCCGTGCCTGTCCAAATTACATACATGTCCAAATTATATTTTTTACCCTAGATTCTGGTAATCCATGGATGTAACTATCGAAGGCTGAGAGTCTAGAGGACTTCATAGGCTATCTGGTGAACTTCTCGGTGGTATTAGAGGCGTTTCGAGGCATTTCAAAACGTATGAAGGTGTTTTAGGAGGCTTTGGAGGTTCTCAGAGGCTCTCAGATGAACTTCACGGAAGGTTTTAAAGACATTTCAAAGCGTTTCAACGCATTTCAATGCGTTTCAGGAGGTTTCATAAGGTTTCATAGTTCAGGGCTCTTTAAAGCGGGGTTAGAGGCGTGTGAAGGCGTTCCAGGGCGTTTCAGGAGGTTTCTTCAGGGGTTTTAGGAGACTTCGCAGGCTTGCAGCTGAATTTAACAGAATTTTCATGGAGGTTTCAGCAAAGTGTTTCAAGGAGGCTTCAGAGGAGTTTTATGGGGGCTTCAGAGGCTCGCAGGTAAATATCAAAAAGGATTCATGGGGGTTTCAGAGGCAGAAGGTTGCAAGGCGTTTCAATGCATTTCAGGGCGTTTCAGGAGGTTTACAGGGGTTTCAGAAGGCTTCAGAGGCGCTAAAGTAAATTTCACGGAGATTTCATAGAGCGTTTCAGGAGGTTTCCTGGAGTATAAGAGGGCTTCAGACGATCACCGGTGCATTTCACGGAGGATTCATGGCAGTTTCAGAGGCGTTACAAAGCGGTGCAAGGCGTTTCAATGCTTTTCTGTGCGTTTCAGGGGGTTCCCGAGGGGTTTAAGAAAGCTTCAGATGCTGCCAGACGAATTTCACCGAGATTTCATGGGAGTTTAAGAGTTATTTCAAAGCGTTTAAAGGCGTTTCAATGCATTTCAAGGCGTTTCAATGTATTTAAGGAAGTTTATCGCGGCTTCCGGGGGTTTAAGGGGCTTAAGAGGCTTGCAGGTGTTTTTCATGGAGGTTTCACAGGGATTTTAGAGGGCTTCAGAGGCTCTCAGGTGAGTTGCACGGAGGATTAATGGAGGCTTAAGAGGCGTTTCAAAGCGTTTAAAGGCCTTTTATTGCGTTTCAGGGCATTTCAGGTGATTTTAGGAGGTTTTACCCTTCAGAAACTCAAGTATTACGGAAGCCTCGTGGGGGTTTCAGAAGTGTTTCAATGCGATTTAGGGCATTTCAGGAGGTTTCCGAGAGATTTAAGGGGGCTTCAGAAGCTCTCAGGTGAGTTTCACGAAGGTTTCATGGGGATTTAGGAGGCGTTTCAATGAGTTTCATGGTATAGACTTCTTTCATCGTATAGGCTTCATCGGGGTTTCAGAAGCGTTTCAAGACGTTTCAGTGTGATTCAGAGCGTTTCAGGTGGTTTCAGATGAAGTTTAGAGGCGTTTCAAAGCGTTTCATGTCGTTTTTGGAAGTATCAGGGTGTTTCTGGAAGATTGAAGGCACTCCAGAGGCTCGCAGGTGAATTTCACTGGGGATTCGTAGTGGTTTAAGAAGCGTTGCAAAGCGTTACATACTTTAGTTACTTGACTTTACTACATTACATACATAACATACTTTACATTACTTTACTAAGCGTTACGACCATAGTTACATGAGGCTGTGTGAGTATGAACCTTTGTCATAAAGCTCTTATAGACAATCAAGTGCGTTAGTAGATCTGAAGACCTATACTCAAGGAAATTCTTGGAGATCCTCAAACAGACAATAAACACTCCACTGCATAAATTTCACTCATAATGCTCCACTAGATCACTGATAACGCTTGTAGTTCTCGAATACCCAAATACCAGCATAGAACCCACTACTTGATAGAGCATAGATGTCTGAGGCTGCAAGAATATGAAACTCATTCATGATGCTCTTAGATACAACTAGTAGCAATCGTAGATTCGATTACTCTTACTCAAGGAAGTTATTGGAGACCCTGGATGAATAACTGAATTCATCACTTGATAGAGCATAGCCAAATGAGGCTGTGTGAGTATTAACCTTAGCCATAAACCTCATATAGACAACCAGATACCTTATTAGATCCGGTGACCTCCAGTGGATATCCAAAAACAGACAATAAACACACCACTTGACAGCACATTTGGATTATGCAAATTTCATGCATAGTGTTCCAATCAGGCATCCAATTTTTCACTCACGTGATCAAATTCCGCGGATTTATCCACCTCCGCGATCATGATTTATCACTGCATCGGAGGAAAAATAAAAGTCTCTCATTCAAGCGCTCACGATAATTCTCTTTCTCTCCATGCACAACTCACGGATAAACAACAAAACATTAAATTTTTCACTCCGTCTGCGAGTCACATAAACGTCTCCACCGATGCACGAGATCAATTATTTGACGTACAGTGGTACCGTGTTTATATTAAATGTTTTTGTTTTCACGGCTACCTAGATAACACAGGACCGCGCAGACGTCAAACGAGGGAAAACGTGGTTGAGTGCAGACTGAGCAACCATTTTCTCCTGCGAGAGCAAACGATTTAAGAGTAAGGACTTGTTGGAGAGAGCATACTTTTATCACGGAAAGGAACCGCAGTGAGAGCCTTTTCAATCGTCTGTGGATGCAAGGAAAATATCACAGGCTACTTTATCCGGATAATATCGCTGTGTGATAGATCGTTGCTCGCGTGAGTGAGTGAACATTTTGGTGCCTGGTTCCAATAGATCACTGATTACGCTTTTAGATCCGATGACCCCAATGTATATCCCAAGGAATTCTTGGATACTTCTATATAAAATCATACAATCATACAAAATCTCGAGGCAGCGTTGCCAGCTGCAATCGTCACTGCGGAGGGATGTCCGAGATAAACGAAAATAAAAACAGGAGGTAAGACAGGTGACAACTGTGATGGGAAATCCGAAGATCAACTCCCGAAAAATACCGAAGTCCTCCCACCTAACCCGTCTTGCGCATATAGCAGCTCCCCTTGCTATGAATGACCAAGAGGCCGTAATCGCGTTCGAACCGAATAGTTGTCGGACCTGCTGAAAGGTCGATAACAGCCTTATGGTCCAGTGCAGGGCCGCAATGTTTTTGACAGGCCTTCATTATAGGGTACTGCAAGCACCAGATCTAACCTCACTTTGTCTGACAGTTCAGCGAGCTTGTTTACAAGATGTTACAATTTTCAACAAGCGGCGAATATTAAATTTACGTTTTCCGTCCCGAAACCATTATGATACGGAAATATCGATCATATTCATCTCTACTAGTACTAAACAAATCGTCTAAATACCGTTTTACTGAAATTGTATCGAAAAACAGTTTTGCCAAATATTCGCCAGAGACTAAGTCCATGTAAACAAGCTCACTGAACTGTCAGTGCACGGCTTCGTGACGTCATCTTGCAGTATACTATTTCAATATTTTGCTTTTTTCATTTTTTATTCTTAATCACTTAACCTAATGAACACCCCTATTGTCCACTGGGGCACTACGTGAGCAATTTCAATTGACAGCTGCACTTACATTTTTTGTACAGCGCTCAGATTCTATTTTACTTTATCGAACTGGGTTGCCTTTCTGCTGCTTTCACTTTTTCTACTTTATACCCAGTAGAATGATGAGCACAAGGATGATGATGGATGGCCGTTGTTCCTTTCCAGTCCGATTGGGGGTCCATTATGAGTAGCATTTCGCTGATGTCCAGGTATCCGGGTTCGTTTGAGCCATTGGGCTCAGAAGAGGGTCAGTGTCAGTTGCTCTCGGGGGAAAAGCAACTGACGAAAAATTGCAAGTGCCGGGGCTGGGAATCAAACCCATGACCATCCGCATATGAAGCGAACGTGTGACCAACTACGCCACGGGCCCGGCTATCTTTTTTTCATTTTGTCCGTTTTGATTTGCCTGCCATTGTTATTTTCTAATCAGCAACATGGGAGCGAAATGAAAAAGGACTCACGCTCGCACGCAGCGTGCTGAGAGCGAGAGCTGGCAGGGCTTTCCATTCAATTTTCTGTAGTTGTGTGTTTTCACCCGTGGTAGCGTATAGGGTACTCACTCTCACAAGCCACTGCTTGAGATGAATGGCCTGTCAGCATGAGTAGTGTGTAGTTGATTGGGAATGAAACTTAGTTGGGTTGCTCAAGAATGGAGCTCTCGGACTCTGTCACTTCTCACATCGAGGAACTGGAACCACATTCATTTTCGGTTGAAAAACAGGCACACAGACTGATATTATGCAGGCCTGGTCCAGTGTGATTCGTGTGGCGATTGGCATCATTTCGTGTGTGTAGGAGTGATCCAGGAGGTCAAACAGAATAACTGTAATTGCTGTAAATGCGTGGCCGCGGTGACGAATCAGAAGAAATCGAGCTCAAAAGTGAAGACGAAGAAGGACTAGAAAGTTAGCTGGAAGCAGAAAGAGAAGAAGTCGTACAACCCGGCGGCGAGGCGCTCCATGGACAAGGAGAAGGCGGACAACATGACTACGGGCAAGAATACTGGTGTCATTTAGCGAAGTCAAGCAGGAGAACAAGATGTTGGAACGGTCCAATCTGGCCGAAAGCTAGAGCTCGTTTCGAGATCGATGAAGGAGACAACAGTAAACGGAAGAAAGGATGCAGAATCACTGAAGTCAACGTCGTTGCGAAGGTCAGAGCGAATGGTACTGCAGTTGAAGAAACCGGAAGCAGAAGAGACTCCAATGAAGAGGAAATAAAGTGGAAGTGGCGAAGTGTTCATTCTAGTGTTACCGGTGATCAGTAAGACCCAGCGGTGAAGGTGTCGTCGTGGTGAAGGACCAAACGACGGACGAAAGCTCGCGTTCCAGCAATGCAGGGTCGTCTGCTAAGTCAAGCAGCGAGGAATCGAGCAGTGATGAGAAATACCAGCGAAGCTGAATCGTCCACAGAGTCGTCGGAGGATGAAAACGAAGACAATGCAGAACGGTTCAAGCCAAACAAGCAGTCCTGAAAGTTCGATACGACCCAAACGAACATCTGCAGTTCGTGACAGATTATCTGCAGAGCGTGTGGAACTCACACCAGAACAGATAGTTGCCCGGCAAGCCGTTTCACGAGACCTGCTGAGATTCAGCGGAAATCCTGGAGAATGGCCGATGTTCTTATCAACATACGAGAGTACAACGAGAATGTGCGGCTATAGGGACGGGGAGAACTCGGTTGCGGAATTGCTTGAAAGACGATGCTCTCAACACTGCTCGCAGTTTTCTCATGCTTCTCTCCACGGTTATGAAGACGATTAGTGCGCTGAAGCTATGTTTTGGACAGCTTCAAGGTATCATCAACACATGAAGAGCGAAGTTACCTGGAATGTCGTCTATTAGGGCCGACGCGATGGCCGAACTGATCGAACATGCGTAGGCAATGTTGAATTTGTGCAGCACAATAGATGCCTGCGGAAGTAAGGAGTACAAGCGGGCCATGACCCTACTGAACGAGCTCGTTGGAAAGCTGCCACCTTCTCTCAAATTCGATTGGGCAAGGTATCAGAGGATGTTGAGGAAAATCAACTTGTTCACCTACAGCAAATGAATCTATTCTGTAGTCAAGGATGCCTGCTTGATTTGCGGTACCCAACCGAGTGAGAAGAGCCAAGAACTTCGCAGCAAGCCGAAATGCAAGGCGTTACAGAAAACGCATTCCATCTATTCGTATTCAGAAGCAATCGGAGTTCCAGAGTCGATACAGGCAACCGGACAGAAGGTATAGCGAGGCCGGTGTTGCGCGGTCTGTAAGGAAGGTTGCAAGAATGCTGGAAAATGTCCAAAAGAGTTTTGGAACTATCGTATAAAGCTAGGTGGGCGGCGGTACGTGAACTTCGAATGTGTCGCAGGTGCCTCAGACAACAAGGCAGGAAGTGCGATGGGAAGCCTTGTGGGAAGAATAATTGAACCTTGAAACATCAGGAACTGCTGCAAAAAGACCTCACCACTCCTGAGCCCAGTAACAATACGAGACGAGCTATGCAAGAAGAAACAAATTAAACACTCATCTATCGAGCTCCGGAGTAAGAATGTTCCGCTATCTACCGGTTACGTTGTTCGGGGCCAAGAAACAGATCGCATGCTAAGCATTTCTGGAACTCATCGTTTCGAAGCGGAATCTCTGCCGTTAGTGTTGTCCTAAACGGGCAAACCGGATGTTTACGCTCAACGACGTACGTACAGTTGGAGATGTGCAGATGCCGGCCCAGTTTCTCGATGTTGATATCCTGAGGGAAACCTTCGTGACCTTCCGGTCGCTCCCTATAAGAACGCTCGTTCACGAATTTTGATAGGGGTGATACATGCCAGGGTGGCACTCGTAAGCAACAGCCGTAAAAGCAAGGAAGAGAGCCTATCTCAGTTAAGACCCTCAGGTGGACGATATATGGTAGCTGCCGCCGCCCCGACTCAAGCAATGTGATGCATCGAACTTACCATATCTCCGAGTGTAGATTACGTGCCGTTTCAGATTTGCATCGTGACGTCAATAACTTTTTTAGCCAGGAATCTCTGGGAATTTCTAAGCCGGAGAAGAACTGCGTGTCAAGGGAGAATAAATATGCGAGCTCAAGCTGTACTGCGGTCGTTGACACGCTTAGATGGAAGCCGATAGTAATCCTAGCTCGTGAAATTATTATATCAAACTACAAACCTTGCAGTCTATTTTCGGGTGGAAACACACACACACACACACACACACACACACACACACACACACACACACACACACACACACACACACACACACACACACACACACACACACACACACACACACACACACACACACACACACACACTAGAATTTACACAAAATGGCGACATCTTAACTACACAGTCAGACGAAATCTAACAAACCTGCTGAAGAAGTACATACTACTCGATTGAATATTTTGTAATGTGAAAACAATTGTGTCATTTCGGTTAGGAACGCGGTGGAAAATAACAGAACCGTCGGTTAAATGAAGTTGTTCTCGTTTATTTTCGGTAACTTCATAAAAAATAATCTTGTCGCTAAACTACCCACCATTAAGTGCAGCTCTGCATTCCCATCCGTATGTAACTTCCCATATTTGAACTTATTCCAACGGCGCACAGACCATTACACCATTTCCATCATCCTGTTTCCCGGAGCCGCCATCGTCATCCCTGCGCTAGTGTGTCGGTGCAGCAAGCAACAATAGGTCTGCTTTTGATGCGAAAATCATTGGACTGTAACGACTTGGTTAAACCTACATTGCAATCCGGTTGAAGAGCCGCGGAAGGTGTCGGCTCCATGTAGGGACATTGGTTTGTGCGAGGCATCGCTGGCAAAGGCGGTACCGTTCGGGGCCTGAGTATGTGAGTTTTAGGTATTAGTAAATGTGTGAACATTGTACAAATTGCACGAAATTCAACGTCCGAAACTTTTCGAGTTGGTTTATTTTGTACATCAACAAATGAACATTCCAGTGTTCCACCCTGCACGGTAGAGCTCTTTCCGGAAGGACCTTTCCCCGTTCTTTTTGCATCTTTCAACCGGGTAGTTACAATCGCTGGTACTTTGTATGCCCGAAGTGTTGCACTTCTTGGGGCAGAAAGGAAAATCAGGTACGTACCGAGGGCTCTCCGGCACGATAGCGCACTCTGATCTAGGGCTGCTGCAGGACCACACAATCCGAAAACTTTGGCTCTCGAATGCAATCATCTGAAAAAAAAGGAGAGAAAAAAAACGCAAGGGCTTGGTGCACCGAGAAAAAATCACCTTCCCAAGCCCATTTCATGCTCTCCATATCCGTATCCGCATCCGGGGTCTACAAAACGATGGTAGAGACACCGTCGTCGTCGTCGTCAGAAAATCGTCCCCGCAGCCAACGACCATCGAGAGAGCTGTGATGAGCAGCGTTAGGTACCTACCTACCTCTACCTTGGAACCTAGATATAAATTATTTTCAGTGTGCCACTACGTGATCTTCTTAGCATTCTGCGGAGCGTGAACCATTCTGAGACTGATTTGTGCCTTTTCGAGACAAGTTTAACATCATCATCATCAATTGTGTGTTTGGGAGGTTGCACCATTGAGGATTGCACGAGTAGTTGGAATCGTGTGCAGGATTAACTGCTGTGAAGCGAAGGGGTCGTTATATGATCCATCAAAGATTTGAATTGGTATAGTCTGATTTTCATTTTTTCAGAAATTATTTATATTTTTACATACAATAATGTAGTCTCTGAAGGAACCCTTGAAGACATTATCGGTAGAGACCTTAAAACAACTGCTAAAAAGTCTCTGAAAGAATTATTAAAAGCCATGTAGTAGTTCTTTACGGTATCAAATAAACATTACTTGAACTGAAAATTTTTTTGAAGAAATCCTCGCAGGAATTCCCGGAAGATACCTTGTAGAAATTTAGAACTCCCAAAAAATTATTCTTAGAGGAATTTCTAAGAAATTCTTTGAGAAAAATTTGGAGGAGCTCCAAAAGAGGTCCTTGAAGGAATTCGTGGGAGAGTCCTTGAAGGAATTTCTATGAAGAAATATTTGTAGAAATCTTTAGAGCAATTCTGGGAGAAAGAAACCTTCGAGAGAATATCGGGAAAATCACTTTAAAATAATAATTTAGAACAAATGTCTGCATACGAGCTTCGAGCAATTCGTGGGATGAAGAAATTTCTGAAAATATATTTGATGAAATTCTTGCAGCAACTCTTGGAGAAGTCTTTGGAGAACTTACTGAAATATTATTTTAAGAAGAACTTTGGTGAATTTATAAACAAATCACTTAGGAATCCAAAAAAAATTTCTTGAAAAATACTCAAACTTATAAGAAGAACTCTTGAAAAGAAATTCATAGGGAAAACCTTACCGGAATTCCAGAGAGCTTATTTGAAAAAATCCTTGGAGTAATTTGTAGACAATTATTCGGATAAAAAATTCTGAAACATTATTAAAAGGTGGGATTTGTCCAAATAACTTAAGGAAGAAATCCAAGAATCAATTTTGGAAACATTTTTGAAAGACTTCCTCGAGGACTCCTTTCAAGGTTTCATGGAGGAATATTCGGAAAAAAAACCTAAGGGAATATCTGAAAATATTTGAAGGAATTCGAAAAAGAAAAGTAATTTTCTTCCATTGCTCATCAGCAAAAAAAATTTTACTTCGAAGAGAAAGTGCGCCAGAACACGCCTACTGGAGTAATGTTTGGAGTAGACGTGTGCGCCGATTTTAAATCGATCGGCGGCGGCGTTTTGCAATTTTTTGATGGGCGGCGGCGGCGTGATCGGCGTGACGCCGAATGCATTTTCGGCGGCGACGGCGTGCAACGGCGTGGTCATAATTTTTATTTTTTGTTAATTCCGTTAATCAATATCAGTGTTTTAATTTTTAGTAACTCATCATGTTGAAGATGCAATGACATGCTCATAGTTACGGTTTAGTTATATACTTATTTTTATTTTTACATGTGTTTTTGCCTTTCTCGTACACCAAGGTGTACCGAAAGGCTATATGTTCACTCCAAAAATAAAATTTCGATAGAGCCCCTAGAGGGGCAATTTTCATATACCAATCGACTCAGCTCGACGAGTTGAGATGATGTCTGTGTGTGTGTATGTGTGTGTGTGTGTATGTATGTGTGTGTGTATGTGTACAAAAAAAGGTCACCTCACTTTTAGATAGTAAATATCAACCGATTTTAACGATTGATGGCTCATTCGACGCGGCATCTGGTCCCATTGTTTCCTATTGAAAATGGTTCGGATCGGTCCAGCCGTTCCGGAGTTATGGGCATTTAGGTGCTCCGGAACCGGTACCCCTGAAAGGGGCCAGACATGAAAATGCACCAAACCCATGCATGCGACCCATCAAACCACGGCATTTACGATTATCTGATGAACGGTAAGCAGGAACATAGTCTCAGACCATATCTGAACCGGTAGTGTTCCGGAACCGGTTCTGGGTGTCTCGCCGGAAGTGGCCAAATATCAAATTGAACTTAACTCATGCATGCGACACATCAAACAGCGGCTTTTTCGATAATCCGATGAACGGTTAGCAGGAAAACAGTATCAGACTACATCTGAACCGGTAGTGTTCCGGAACCGGTTCCGGATGTCCCACCGGAAGTGGCCAAATATAAAAGAGTACCAAACCCATGCATGCGACACATCAAACAACGGCATTTCCGATAACCTGATGAACGGTAAGCAGGAAAACAGTATCAGACCATATCTGAACCGGTAGTGTTCCGGAACCGGTTCTGGATGTTCCGCCGGATGTAGCCAAATATAAACGAGTACCAAACTCATGCATGCGATACAACAAATAATGGCTTTCCTGATAACTTGATGACTGGTTATTATATTATATTTGGTATGAGGAAGACTTCCAGAGTCCAAAATGGCGATCAGGATATCCAAAATGCCGATCTAAAATTTAGGATGGCGACTCCGAATTCAACATCGCGCCTGTTTAATTGAGTTTTAGGGCCTGAAACAATGCATTATTGGTATATTTGGTATGGGGATGATGTCTGGATTCCAAAAATGGCGACCAGAACATCCAAGATGACAATCTTTAATCTTAAATGGCGGCTTCAAATTCAAGATAGCGTCTTTTTCTTAAGAGTTTGAGGCTCAAACATCGAAAGCCAGATAAACGATATTATTTCTGGTATGATGAAATGGATTTCTATTAATTGTATGAAAGTGCGATATACATAAACATTTCGCTTGAGTTTTATTGAAATGGGGTTTCGAAGGCACGAGAAAGGCGCCATCACCGCTAGGTGGATTAATTAGGGTTTTTTTTTTAATTTATTGGAATAATTGTTATCATGAATCATCGAGTCGAGTCAAGTACAAGACACTGAAGACGACCTTACAGTTAAGGTCGAAATACGTATCTGTCAAAGGATGAAAATTCTTAGTGGAATTCAAAGGAACAGTACGTAACGCGATTTTCTTTTTATTCAAGAAATAATATAATTTTTCAATGCATTTTTGAGATCGGCGTAGAAAATTGGAGCTTGGCGGTGGCCTCGGCGTAGCGTGGCGGCGCACACCTCTAGTTTGGAGAAAGATTTTAAGAAAATTCCGGATAATATGGATCGGGATAAATTCTTAGGAATTCTTAGAGGCACCTTCAAAATATATTCAAAGAAATTAGGCCGTTACAAATATTTATTTCACTTTTTGTCCCACTCTTTGGCTGGTCAGGGGGGGGAGGGATAAAAATAATAAAGCATTTAATCTGAAAAATATTAAAAACTCATCGGATTTGTTAAAGAATTTTTAGCAAGACTCGATATTTTGATAAATATTTTTTATCTGCCCCCTCAAAATGTAAAATCCAGTCAAAATTTTTTGAAGGGGGGGAGACAAAAAGTCAAAAATAAATTTGTAACAGCCTTAAGGTGTCTTACTTCGTCACTAAGTTTTCAAACGAATCATTGACTTTTTGCTTTTCAATGATTGTTTGCCTCGCATTTTTGAAGTGATAAAAAACTGTCAATTCTGCAGCAACGCAGCAGAAAAAGTATCATCGCAATCACTGCGAGTGAGCATATAGGATGATACTTTTTCATACGAATATTCGCTTTGGTGGCAGAGAATTATCACTTTGAAATTTTGAGGCTCATATCCAACATGGCTGCCGATGCTGATGATGCCGTAAAAAGCCTTAATGTGATTAGTGAAGAATTTCTTCAAGGAATCTATGGTCATTTTTTTTTGGGAAAACCTCTGGAGGAGTTTCCGTTAAGAAGAAAGAAAAAATAGATAAAACTAGCTGTCCCCGGCACTTTGTCTTGCCTACTGCGTTTTTTGACGTTTGAAGTCCCTAGCCAAGCGCCCAAGTCCCCGTTCCAAATGTATGAAAACCAGATTTTCAAAAACTCTCAATTTTCCCATGTTTTAGACCTCATAAACCTTCCTTGGGTGAAAACTAACAGAACAAAACTTAGACGGCTCAAATCGGACCATCCGATCGCAAGTTATGCGCGGTCCCACGTATGCCACTGCATTTTTATATTATAGATAAAATGCCTGGAAAAAATCTTAGAGGAACGCATAAATAACTGGATTAATTTCTGAAGCAATTATTGAAAAATTCAGAAAAAAGTAAAATTCTGAAGCAATTTTTGGAGCAATTCTTTAAGGATTTTTTTGGAGAAATACCTGGGGCGTTTTTTGTAGAAATCTTTAAAGGAATTCAGGGAAACGTGTTACGAGAATCTATTTGAGAAATTCTTAGAGAAATCATTTAAGGAACTCCCGACAGAAAACCTAAAGAAACCCTGGAGGAGTTCTTGAAGAAAAATGAGTAAATTGTTAAAGACAATCGTTTGAAGATATTCTCTCAGAATTACTTGAGTTTTTTGGAGGAATTTTTGAAGCAACTATTGAAGTTATACTCCAGGGAAATGAGAAGGGAAATTGGAGCTATTATCAGAAAACCCTTAAATGAATTTATTGATTTTTTTTCGGAGAAATCATTTAAAAAATGTTATGTGAACTCTGAGGTAATATTCGACGAAATACTTGGAGGAATCCTTTGAGAAATTCCTAGAGACGTACTCATAACCATCTTAGGAGAAAACCTTTGTGGAATACCTGGATAATTAGCTTTAAGATTAACTGTACCAATAATTGAAGAGGCCTTGAAGGAATGTCTGCAACATTAAAGAACATTCTTGAGAGAGTGATTTGAGAAGATCTTACAGAAATCATTTACGAGAATATTTAAAGAAATTCTTCGGTTCCGGGTAATTTTGCCAAAGAAGGAAACATTTCTGTCAAAAATGTTCGCAGTTTCAACGCCAACTAATCTATTAATGATGAAACTAGAAATAATAGTCTATGATTAAAAGAAAGAAATATTTCTGACGGTCATGATGGCAGCTAGAATGCTATCTAGAGTTTGTCCGCACCTTTGAACCCTTTTGATCATGATTTGGCAGAACGGCATTCGGCCAAACGACCCTTTCAACCAGATGGTATTCGGCGAAATGGCGTACAGCCAAACGACATTCAGTCAAACAGAATTCTGTGTAAAGAAAAATCTTTAATGGAATATTTGGGACCTTGGAAAACTTGCTGAAAAAAAATCTTTCATAATCTCCTAAAGGAATTCCTAGAGCAAACATAAATTCTTAGATAATTTCCAAAAAAAAAACCTAAGGAAAAATTTGTTTAGCGCATACCTAAAGGATCTTCAGGAAATTTGTTGGAGAAATCCTTTGAGAAATATTGCAAAAAAAACCTTGAGGAATTTAAAAAAAAAAAACTTGGTAAAGTTTTTGGAAAACACTTTGAAGCTATTTTTGAAGAAAAAAAAACAGAAAATCCACGCACACATTTCCATGCAGTATCCTTCCGAGACGAAGACAACTGTAAACAAATATTTTACCGACGGAATAAAAGCGATTGACTTGGTTAACCCTAGTAGGATGTTGGGATTAATATGACCCAAACAGGCACGCTGAACGTACACAGAGTTTTTGTGAGATGTGAATTGAAGGTCACTTCAATAAGTGAATTTGGCGATGTTAAAATTGAACGACGATGAAGAACAATTCGGCTCTCTGCTGCTTCGATGCGGTTGCCTTCGGCATACACAAAACAAGAAAAAATATGAAATCGTCAGTTAAGTGAAATTCAAACGGTATTTTTTTCGTTATTATTCAATTCCAGTGCTGGAGGGGCTGGCTATTAATAGTCTACATCTTTTGGCTCTTTTCCATCTGATATGACGAGAATTAGTGCATACGAGGAAGAAGATTTCTTTCCTGCAATTTGATAAGGATTGCAATATGACAGATACGTACTTCGACCTCAACTATAAGGCCGTCTTTAGTGTCTCGTACTTTAGTCACTTTACCGAGGGTATAGCTTTTTTAACTGATATCGGATCACTATGTAGTGTTTGAAAAAGTTGTTTGCCATATAGTAACGAACGAGAATACCATAGGTTTCAATAATTGAATGCTTACAGCGACACCTTGCGGCAAAAACCGAAAAGTTTATGTTTCAAAAAAAATCGAAAACTTTATAATAAAAACTTCAAGCAAGGTGATCGTCTCCTTAGTTTTATTCCATTTCGCTCTCATTTTGAACGTAGCTTCTGTGAGTCCGAGTCTACTGAGATCTGGTAAGACTTGACATTATCGAATTCAATGACCACCGTAGTGAGTATGATTTATTTTCACAGAACTGTTCAGCCAATCTCGGATTGGAAATTGGCGCACTAAAGTCAATACCGTTAATGCTTAACAAAATCGAGGATAATACTGGATTGCCGTATCTCGCTCCCTGGAGCTTACGACCATACGTGTTGGTGGTTCCACTGCCGTCATTCACTACGTTCTCTGTTCCTGAATGCTTCTTCATTGTTACCATTCAAAAATTTATCGAAGTGCTCCTTTCACCTGCAGTGCTTGAAAACTGTTTGGTTTTTCCATGATTAAAACAAAATGTGTTACGCTTTTACCGGTATTTCTAACATGCATCTGAGGCAAGTGGAATCAAGAGAAATACAAATTATGACTGAGAGTGAGAAACGATGGTTCAGCGATGTGTGACTTGGTTTTCCTGTTTTCCTGTTGTTCCGCTTGAAATACCTTGAGCATAAAAAAATGATAATAGATCACGTCAAGGTAAGGGGATGACCAGCAAAGTTATAGTTTTTACAAGTTTTGAGCTACAAATAAATCCACTGAATCAATTTTGCATCCTCTCCCTCACTTGCTTCACGAGCTAACCAACCGATGAAAAGCAGCGGTCGCCTCTGGCTCTGTTTTTCTTAAGTCGGTATGCGTGCTCGTTCGTAGTAGTGGCTGGCACTGATAACCGATCGTATTTTTCATATTTACTCAGATTCAAGCACTGTCCACCATTATTTTATCTTTTAGCAAATTCTAGCGTTTTGTATCATACGGGCGTATCTGCAATGATCGATTTCTCTTCATCAGTTTTCTCTTCCATTAACCCTTATGTGGCCGACATTTAAAGAGCATAGTGTATAAAAAAGAAAAAAAATTGTCGGACACATAACGGTTAATATTGTTCGTACAGTTGAGAATCGGATTTTTTTTCACACGCAAAAATCCGATTTTCTGCTAAACCGTGCGTCGGGCATAGTGCGCTGGATAGAGGACCAGGTCCGCTGTCCAGCGCACTATGTCCGACGTTAGGTTTCCCGTATGGATTTGGAGAAAAGGCGATTGTCGCATGTGGGGAAACATCGGGTTTCAATCGCAACGACAATAACTTGGCCGGGAAATCGAGTTTGGTCATTCTCATTGTTTTAGAAGCAACTCTTTAGTCGTCCTCTATTAGGGGGTCATTCAAATATGACATTCATCGTTTAGGGGGGAGGGGGTCTGAGAAAGTGCGACACTCCATGTATAAGGTATACAAAATAGCGCGACAGAGGGGGGAGGGGGGAGTTCAAAATTCCCAAAAAATGATGGACGTCATATTTCAATCGGCCCTAGTCTACATCGAGAGATTTTTTTAATACTGCTCTATTTCCCGGAATAATCCGAAGAGAAAATAGATGAGAAAAAATCGATCATTGTAGATACGTCCGTATACCTAGCGCGAGAATTTGCTTCTCGGTCATTGCCGGACACTGGCGCAATCTTTTACCGCGCGCCATTGAGAGTTGCATAAAACCTTCGCATATCGTTCCTATCCATAGTTTCCTTTCCTGCACGCCGGTAATGAAACTATCTTCGTGTTGTCGTTTCTTGCTGCGGTGGAATCGTTTCTTTTCTACTTTCGCCACCCTGTACCGCTCCTTGTTAAGCCGGGAGCTGGCCACTAGCATTTAACTTTTGGTGGTATTTTTTTCGTTCACAATTCATCCTCATCGAAAGAATCATTACGTTGGCGTCGTTAAGCAGTGCCCATCGCTTCTTGCGCTGTTATTGTCACTGTTTTATGAATAAACTCCTATTGATTAAAAACCTCAACTCAAATACCCAAATGATGAACGTATCTTAAAAAGTCTTCCTATTACCTTCTCCAGCCAAACTCACAGTTAAAAAATACACGTTATTTAACATAGACCACTCTCATATTCAGACAGAGGCTAATTGAAACATCAAAGAAGATACTTATCATACCTTGTATCATACTCACATCATTCATCCGGTGACGCAGTTGTAGCTAGCCGAAGAATGTACAAAGTTGCTGCCAACGGAAACATCACTCACAGTGCGTTACCAGTGCGTCACATACTTTTCACATCTATATTCATCAGTGGTAGTGGTTGAACAACAATGGCAATGAGCTATTTGCATCCCTTCTTCGCCCAAAAGAGTGCACCCGGCCATGTATTGCGCTATCAAAGTGCCACAATTTTGAACCGTGTCAACTTGAGCGCAGTGCACATCTACGTCGTCGTCGTCATCGTCGACATTGCTTCTGCACCGTTGAAGACCCAGTTCGCTAAACAGCTCTGTTTGGTTGGTGGTGCTGTTGAGTAGATGGGGCAAAATGGGCGGTTTAAACCATTATTGAAATAAATTTGGAATAACTTGTTTGAAACCAAAACGTATTTTTTATCATGTTAATTTTATTCATTTTTATTTGTGTGTTGCTTTATTGGTATAATCTTAGGTATATAGGCTCGTCCGTTTTTAATATAAACATTTTCAGGTTGACTCCTCCTGTTCATCTTATCTCCTCTAATTCTTCCTCTCTTTGGTATAACATTCCAACTTGGACAAAGCTTGTCTTTCAACTGTTCTATGAGCACCCCCACAATTACTAACTGAGAGCTTTCTCTCCAAATAACCGTTTTGCATGCCCTTTAGCACGCATATTGCATATTATGTATACTCGATGACCAAGGAATATTTCTTACGAAAAAAAAACATCGTCCGGGAACCAAATCTGTCACCCTCACTCAGCATAGTCTTGATGATTGACTACCTAAGCGCTTACCTACTGCATCGGCCATATTTTTACATAATTCGAACTATTAATGGTTCCAATCCGAGTAACCAAAAGTTCAGCTTCCCGAGACAAAATGCATTTTCAAGTTCCAACATAGTTCCAATTGGCATCTTAAACAGCTTTCAAGTTGCTTAAGAGACTAACAATGAGCCTTGCTGCAGTTTCGCACATAAGCTCCAACAAGGCTCATTGTAAGCCTCTTAAGCAACTTGTAAGCTATTTAAGATGCTAATCGTAACTATGTTGGAAGTTTCGAGTTCTAAGGCAAACTTTTTGCCATTTTAAGAAAAACAACTTCATAACCAAATTTTCATAGATTACAATATTGAATCACCAAAGTAATAAATAACAATTGCAAATGGATAAAAAATATATGTCAACAACCGGACTCAAACCGGTAGCCGCAACATCTGAACACTCTCGGGTTTCTGATTGTGGCCGTCTTACCCCACAACACCACTGTAGATAGGTAAAAGGTTAAAGCAGATACTTATCGCTTTGCGTGAGGGTGCCTATCTCGATGACTCCGGGGAAACGTTCTTTCCGTTCTTCCGGTTCAGTACGAGGACGTAGAGTGTACAGCGGCCTGGTGGTGGGCCTGCGTGTGGTGGCATCCAAGTATTTGCCGTTTTTGCAACGACACTACTGTCGGAGATAGGCGCCTGCCTACCTACCAAGCCGTATTCCACTGCAGCGTAGAATGAATGTCGTCGTCGGTGAACTGCTAGTGGATGTGGCCGTTCCGGGTGAACGAAACTTTGAGCATCGTTGCGTCTTCGGTGTGCTCTTGTGTCCTCGGGAGTTATGGTTGGGTCCTACTACACTACTAATGCGAAAACAATATTCCGAGGTGGTGATTAATGACGCAGAGCACATTTTTGCGCTTGTCTGCACACGTCTGCCGAGGAGAACAAATTGAAAGAAGAAGGGCACTGTTTTGCGCGCTTAATCAGTCCTTGGATGTGGTTTGGGGAAATGCATGAAAATGTGATAATCAAAGTCACGCTCGCAAAATCGCTTCGTAGGAATTGGTGTTGGTGTGACAAGGGCCCATATAGCCCAGCCACAACGGTAAAGGCATGGGTATTTGACATGATCATGCTGGGGGCGACATGTTCGATTCCCGGACGGTCTAGGAACTATTCGTAACTTTCTAGAGCATAGCGTATCTTTGTGTCTGCCACACGATATACACATGCAAAATAGTTTTTGACAGCGAGAATTCTAAGGTGAAAACTGTGGAAGTTCTTATAATACACCCAAGCTGAGAAGCAGGCTTTGTTCCATTGCTTCTCAATCGATTTTCCCCATCACAACAGTAAGTACAATTCAAAGCACAATTTCCAAAAGAATTCCTGGAAAAATCCATAGAAGAATTCCACGAAAAATCTTTTGAGTCATCTCAAAGAAAAAAAACCCAGATTAATCCACCTAGTGGTGATAGCGCCTTTCTCGTCGAATATGTACTCTAAGATATTTCCGTCGCAATAAGCCGAAGTGTTCATGAATCCTGCAAATACTCTAGAACGGAACAAATATAATTTTCATCTGTTTTTCACAGTGCTCGTTCGTCAATGAGGGGGTGGAGTTCACTGAGCGAAAAATTCACTTAGATTCTACTGGAAATCTTAAGTACATTTTTTCCATCTAACAAAACATTTGAAATTTAAATGATGTTCCACTGGCAAATTCCAATTGAATTTATGTGAAATTTTTCGCTACACATTTATATGAAATTTTAAATAAGATTGTAGGAGATTTTACAATTGTTTATTACATTTTAGTCAATTTGGAAGGCATTCAAAAATTTAATTTTTCTCTTTATTATCGGAATCTACTAAGTGATTTCCTTAAGGAAAAGAAAACGTCGTAAATCACAGAACATATTGCCATCATCACACTCAAGCATGGTCCGTTTGTGATGGGTGACAACTACGCGCTTCTTTTTTTGCACACATTCGACTGCAGTATAATCCACTTCAAAACCATATGCATTCTACAATACAATACAGTGAACAATTTTCAATGGCTTTTCTTTGGAATTTCACTAAGTTTTCAAGCGGGTTTTACTCAGTTCATGTGAAATCACTGAAAAAATCATTTTCGAACGGTTACTTGACTTATTCCAGTGAAATTAAAATGTATTTTCCTCTCAGTGTTGATAAATAATAAATGTATTCGATGAAAAAAAATACTCAAACAATTAAGCAAAATCGCTTAACTCATCGAGTTTGGTAAGAAATTTTCTGGAGGACTCTTCACCTTAAAATTTAAAAATTTATTGGTTTATTCATTTGTGCCCTTCCTCAGAATGTTGAATTCCGACCCAAAATTGACTTTAGAGAAAATCGAAATTTGTGTCAGCCTTGTTCAGAAAAGCAAGAACCTTATCAAAGCCATAATCGAATTTGGAAACTTATTGATGGCTCATATTCCTATGTTATGTATTATGTTTAAACGTATAAGCAGAGCTGAAAAATATTAAACCTCTCAGTTGACTGCTTGACCACCTTCACTAGCATTGGATGCCGAACGTTATCAAGACATTTCAGCATTTTTTTTTCTGCACAGTTTAGCTTTTACTTTATTATCACTGGTTATACTGCCGTTCTACACTGAACGAAAATCCCCGCCCGAAAGCGACAGAGAAGCGATTCGATCGCGCCCCTTAACGACAATCGGTCGGAAACCGTATGGCCCACCGACCGAATGATGTCATCCTAAAACTGGATGACAACAATATAAAACTGGAATGCCGACCATATGGTTGATCGAACTTCTTCTCTAGTGATGGATAACTGACTTTTCATCGCTTGCCTTTTCAAACAGGGTTTTAAGAGAGCGTTGGGAAGTTGGGATACCCTCGCGGGTATCCCTTCTCAAAAAGGTGGCATGTCCTCAAAATAGCACACGCGGCCAAAAATTGTCAACGTCGCGAATATCATGATTAAGTGACTTGTTACGCTATCGATGGTTACGACCGGTGCAACTGCGTTGCCTTCGCTTTGCAACCAGTGTTCATTCGCATAGCATGCATCGATCCATACACGAATGAGATGATCGTCAGTCGATCTCAGGATGATTACGATACGACTGATTCGTCATTCCAAAACATGATTTTAATTATTTGGAGCGGATGGTCGGACAAATCAGTCGATTTCGGGATGGGGTTTCCGTTCAGTGTACGCATGATTATCCCATGTTATATGGGAATCCCATAACGGCAGTATAAGATTCATGTAAAATTTGACAAAAAAAGTGCAAGCAATAAAATTTCCCATAATAAAACCCATTCAAATTTCAACCGTGTTACAGAGCGCGATGGCTCAACCAGTTGCATCAAAATTGTGCGCAGTAATTAAGGTGCTATAAAATTAAAATTTTCCCATACAACGTTGATAAATCCAACTGTATAATTACGCCTCAGGAAAATGGTGGGATTTGACAAGATCACTTCAATTTTTATCAATATTTTGTCCTTTTACACACATGTATCGCTTGCATCGATTTTGTTTTGTTGTAATTTCAGCAATGCATCTAATTCTAATTCTGCAACACTGCCGGTAATCTTAGGTGTGGTCAGAGCTTGAGTCAAAGACTTTTTTCCTGCTGCCCGTTTATCTGGTTATCGAACATTTTGATGATTTGATATTTCGCATGCATGGGTTTGGTTCACTTTTTAAACTGGCCACTTCCGGCGAGACATCTGGAAACGGTTCCGGAACACAACCGGTTCAGATATGTTATTTAGAGGATTGATTGGTGATTATCGGTGATAAACAGCTTGTTTAGCGTTAAGCGTTTCGACCTACTATTCTTCGGTCATCATCAGACGCATTCAGCAGGATTTACCCCTCCAACTTTGTCAGTTTACTATATGTATTAGCGATTCAGACATGGTCTGAAACTATTTTCCTGCTTACCGTTCATCTGATTATCGATAAAGCCGCTATTTGGTGTGTGCCATGTCTGGGTTCGGTTCACTTTTTTAATTGACCACTTCCAGTGGGACACCTGGAACCGGTTCCGGAACACAACCGGTTCAGATATAGTCTGAAACTTTTTTCCTGCTTACCGTTCATCTGGTTATCGAAAAAGCCGCTCTTTGATGTGTCGCATGCCTGGGTTTGGTTACCTATTTTAATTGGCCACTTTCGGCGGGAAACCTGGAACCGGTTCCAGAACACAACCGGTTCAGATATGGGATGAAACTATTTTCCTGCTTACCGTTCATTTGGTTATCGAAAATGCCGCTCTTTGATGTGTCGCATGCATGGGTTTGGTTCACTTTTTTAGTTGGCCACTTCCGGCGGGACACCTGGAACCGGTTCTGAAACACTACCGGTTCAAATATAGTCTGAAACTACTTTTCTGCTTACCGTTCATCAGGTTATCGCAAAAGCCCCAATTCGATGTGTAGCATGCCTGGGTTTGGTTTTTTCATAAGCCACTTCCAGTGGGACACCTGGAAACGGTTCCGGATCACAACCGGTTCAGATATGGTCTGAAACTATTTTCCTGCTTACCGTTCATCTGGTCATCGATACAGCCGCTATTTGGTGTGTCGCATGCCTGGGTTTGGTTCCCTTTTTTTATTGGCCACTTCCGGCGGGACACCTGGAACTGGTTCCGAAACACAACCGGTTCAGATATGGTCTGAAACTATTCTCCTGCCAACCGTTCATCAGGTTATCGAAAAAGCCGCTGTTTGATGTGTCGGATGCATGGGTTTGGTTCACTTTTTTAGTTGGCCACTTCTGGCGGGACACCTGGAACCGGTTCTGGAACACTATCGGTTCAAATATAGTCTGAAACTACTTTCCTACTCACCATTCAACTGGTTATCGAAAATGCCGCTATTTGACGTGTCGCATCATGGGTTATGTTCACTTTCATATTTGGCCACTTCCGGCGGGACACCTGGAACCGGTTCCGAAACACTACCGGTTCAGATATAGTCTGCGGCTATTTTCCTACTTCCCGTTCATCAGATAATCGAAAATGCAGTGGTTTGATGGGTCGCATGCATGGGTTTGTTTCATTTTCATATCTGGCCCCTTCCTGGGGTACCGGTCCGGAACACCTAAATGGCCATAACTCCGGAACGGCTGGACCGATCTGAACCATTTTCAATAGGAAACAATGGGGCAATATACCGCGTCGAATGAACCATCGGTCGTTGAAATCGGTTCATATTTACTATCTAAAAGTGAGGTGACCTTTTTGTACACATACACACACACACACACATACATACACACACACACACACACACACATACATACACACAGACATCATCTCAACTCGTCGAGCTGAGTCGATTGGTATATAACACTTGACCCCTCCAGGGGCTCTATCAACTTTTCGTTTTTGGAGTGAACATATAGCCTTTCGGTACACCTTGGTGTACGAGAAAGGCAAAAAATAGGTAAAACAGGAAAACTCTAAAATATCTCAAAAGAAATTACTGTAAAAAAAACCCTGGAGTAATAGAAATATCTACAGAACTGGGTAAAACTTGAAAATTAATGATTAATGAGAATAATGATTGATTGGTTTTTCTTTTAATTTTGAGAAAAATATTGAATTTATATTTTTATACAATGGAGCACTGGTGCTCAAACTGCGGCCCGCAGCTCTTTAATGCGGCCCGCAGAGTACTTTGGAGAAAAGTAACTAATTTTTCAAAATAATGAAAAATAATTTTATAATGCTTAAAACTACATTTCAATCATTCTATTGAAGGTTTTGCTCTTACTGAAATGAGATTGAAGGTGTTATTATAAAAGATGCTCAAATACTTTTTAGAGCAGTTTTTAATACTCTCCAAAACTACGTCAATTTTGCTAATTCTTAAGTATAATTAGTGGGAAGTAACTAGTATAAACAAACATTTTGATCAACTTTGTCTGTAATACGAAATTACCACCGAAAATATTAAATGTTAGTTTCTTCTGGTTTTCTAGCTCAAATTTATCAAATTAAAGTTTATGA
Organism: Aedes albopictus; assembly: GCF_035046485.1. Lineage (NCBI taxonomy): Eukaryota > Metazoa > Arthropoda > Insecta > Diptera > Culicidae > Aedes > Aedes albopictus. The sequence continues at coordinate 78,186,109 of NC_085137.1, read as the reverse complement.
AAATTCACAAAGAGATGGAGTTTTCGATGTCTGTTATCTTTTCAACGACCAAACTAAGTGTTTTGAGACAAAAGTATTTAGGTGACTAGAGTCGAGAATTTCCAAACGTCTAGGATTTTCGTTTAAAATTGCATTTGTGAGAAGATTAACACTCTTAAGGCAAAACTGGAAGCATTTCCTCATTTTTTCAGTTTTTGTTTTTTGCCTTTCTCGTACACTAAGTGTACTGGAAAGGCTATATGTTCACTCCAAAAATGACTTTTTGATAGAAGGCCCGGAGGGTCGAGTCACATATACCAATCGACTCAGCTCGACGAATTGAGGTGATGTCTGTGTGTGTGTATGTGTGTATGTGTGTATGTGTGTGCGTGTGTGTGTATGTGTGTATGTGTGTGTACAAAAAACTCACATCACTTTTTGGCAGTAAACCTCAACCGATTTTAATAACCGACGGTTTATTCGACGCGGCATATAGTCCCATTGTTTCCTATTGAAAATGGTTCGGATCGGTCCAGCCGTTCCGGAGTTATGGCCATTTAGGTGTTCCGGATCGGTACCCCTGGGAGGGACCAGACATGAAAATGCAACAAACCCATGCATGCGACATATCAAACCACGGCATTTTCGATCATCTGATAAGTGGTAAGCAGGAAAATAGTCTCAGACTATATCAGAACCGGTAGTATTCCGGAACCGGTTCCGGGTGTCTCGCCGGAAGTTGTCATATATAAAAGAGAACTAAACCCATGCATGTGACACATTAAACAGCAGCATTTTCGATAACCTGATGAACGGTTAGCAGGAAAACAGTATAAGACCATATCAGAACTGGTAGTGTTCCGGAACCGGTTCTGGGTGTCCCGCCGGAAGGGGCCAAATATAAAATTGAACATATCTTATTCATGCGACACATCAAACAGTGGCATTTTCGGTAACCTGATGCACAGTTAGCAGGAAAATAGTATCAGATCATATCTTAACCGGTGGTGTTTCGGAACCGGTTCCGGATGTCCCGCCGGAAGTGGCCTCATATAAAAGAGAACCAAACCCATGCATGCGACACATCAAACAGCGGCATTTCCGATAACCTGATGAACGGTAAGCAGGAAAATAGTCTAAGACCATATCAGAACCGGTAGTGCTCCGGAACCGGTTCCGAATGTCCCGCCGGAAAGTGTAAAATATAAAAGAGAACCAAACCCATGCATGCGACACATCAAACCACGGCATTTTCGATAATAATCTGATGAACGGTAAGCAGGAAAATAGTCTCAGACCATATCAGAACCGGTAGTGTTCCGGAACCGGTTCCGGCGGGTCCTGATGGGTGAATGCAAACTTTTCAAGGAGTGATGGAGGATCATAAATGGTTAAAAAAATGTGTTCGCATATGGTCAAATATCAACCGTGACGTAGTAATTGAACTTTACATGTTTTTGACTATGCTTGCCTGAAACTGGCTATAACTTGAAAATGGTCAAACTTATCGCAGCTTTTTAACCCTCATTCGAAAGTTTATTGAATTTTCTATCAATAAAACATCTTTCAATCTATCGGTTTTGTTAAATATCTTAGTTTTCTCAAGCAAATAAGCTCGAAAATATTGTCTAGCCTTTCTCGTACAGCGAAGTGTACTGAGTGTTCACTTAAAAATCCAATTTTCGATAGATGACTCGGAGAAGGGTATGCGGTATACCGAAAGATTTTGCCAAATACACCTCGAAACGAAATTCCGCGGAATCCCACGGAATTCACCTAGGCGAAATTTATGATTTTGAATTTCGTTTCGTTTCGCCAAATTCTAAAAATTTCGTCTCCTAGAAATAGATTTTGACGAAATTAAACGAAATTCCGCGGAATGTCTAATAAATTTCGAAAACAAATAAATAGTGTGAATTTCTACAACATCAATTGAACATCTTGCTAATCTCATGTTACAGAAAGTGTTTAAAAAACCATCTCGAAAAGCGAGAGACAAACTACTTCCAGGTTCTATAATAAAGACAGAAAAAAATCTCAAATATACTTCTGATGTACCTCCCATTAAGATCTTGCTCAATAGGTATGCTTTCAACATTTGCGGTATGCGGGACCATACTTTATATGTTGGATAAATTTTCTGCTGAACCAAATGCAAAAAAACACGAGTTTAGTTTCTGTCATCGGTTTAGATTCCCATCAGATTTTTTTAGCAGAGTAATGGAGAACATTATGATAGGATGAAATAGAATTTGGAAAACACTAGCAAATGTTTCCAGTGGAACTCTTGAATGCGTTCCACATCAAATCTGTGTGACGACGCGTAATACACCGTTAAACTCTTATTTCTTTTGCTGATAAGAAATCCGAAATATTTCATGTTCGTCTTTTTGTTTTTCATAGAGCTTAACTTAAATGAGAAAATTTGGAGACACTGAAAAGAATACTTTGGCGATGTATGAATGAATTTAATTTTAGTGGAATCCTAAATCATGTTTTTTTTTAATTGTTAAATTTCTAAAATGTTCAGGTGAAGACATCGATGTAGGAATTCATATCGGAATTCTTGAAGTATTTCAAGTGGAAAGTATGTGATCGTAGGGGTTCATACTGATATTTTTTGACGAATTTCAGGAGTAAATTGAAAATGTCAGAAGGTCAGACGAGCATGACAAACTCTACCAGCGCTGTGTGCACAGCCAACTTTTATACTAACTTTCGGTAAAAGACGTTTGTTAACTGGATTTCATCAGATTATTCACAAACATACTCTCGGCTGATGATATCAGGTGAGATTTTTTGTTCAAATACATAAGTTCTGAAAAATCTATTTATTTATTTTTTTCTTCAACTTTTGTAACAATAGCTCTTGGTTAGTTGATTTCGGGACCCACAGGTCTCAAATCGACAGAGCCGAAGGTAGAACTCACATTTTACAAATCTTTTGGGAGTATTATTTGATCCCAGGTCCTCGGGGAAAAGGGCATGTACTTTAACCCTCACACTAGGTCCACCATAGTCCAAATCTATCTGATAGAATTTTTGGCCTAATACCTCGAGGTGATTGTGTTTTATTTTTCGAACTCAAATTTATCTATGCCTTCATATTTAATGAGTGTGCATAAATTTCTTAAGTATTCTTTTCCATTTCTGTATGAGTTTTACTGGGTATTTTCTGATGCATTTTTGGTTTAAATTTTAGACTTTCTCCAGAAGGTACGCTATTCAACGAAGCTTGATTGGTAAACATCTGGCTGATGTTTCCACATCATTGCTTCAGGTTTCAATCGGCATTAGAGCATTTTATAGCATAGTCGAAATTATGTAACGCATTATTGGTTTGCTGGTTTACTGACTTAATAATTGGATTAATCTTGCTGGGTTATTGGTGTAATTATTCAAATTTTCAATAGGGTAAAAGTACTAGACTTCGCCACTGCTCTAGTCTTCGCCCCCCTTCATACAAATTCCATTTTTTATGTATGATGTAACGAAGATTCGAGCAAAATTTCAGGGGGATGGAGTCTAGTGTTTTTACCCTATAGGCCGCGAAAAATTGGAAAAATATAAATGGCACTGGTAACAAAAGAAGCTAGGGTATGAGAATCTTTATGGAAATGTAATTCGCGCCACCGCAAACTCGCAGTATTTATTGGCACAAAATTGATGTTATTGCAAAATTCCGCGGAACTTTTTCGACAATTTCGTTTCGTTTCGAAAAATACTGAGTGAAATCGGGTTTCGTATCGATCTCACGAAACATTTTTGAATTTCGTTCCGTTTCGTACCGCATTATATCAGAAATTTAATATTTCGTTTCGTTTCGTTTCGCCTAGAAAAAATCCCATACCGCATACCCTTACTCGGAGGGTCAAGTCACATATACTAATCAATCCAGTTCGATGAATTGAGATAATATCTGTATGAGTGTCTGTGCGCAAAAAAAGTTCACTCATTTTTAAGGCACTTCTCATTGGCGGATTTTACGATTTCTAGCTTTATCTGCCTGGATAAATCGGAAATAAAAAAAATATGCGACAGATAAAACTTTTTCATGTTTTTCGGTTTTCGTCCACTTTTTGTTAACTTTGTTGTGGTAAATCCCACAGGCAACGTAAACAAAAGTTTGTTCACACACATACAAGTATAAGTAATGGCTGAATTATGGAAACAGTTAACATCACTTAAAACAAAGTCCTAACAGATAAAAAAAACCCTAACTAATCCACCTAGCGGTGATGGTGCCTTTCTCGTGCTTTAAAATATCCTTTCAACAAAACTCGAGCGACATGTTGATGACATTGACATAAATACAAAATGAACACTGCTTACTAAATCTACTCAATATGGATACATTTTATATTAGCATAACATCCAATATTCAGAAAATATAAGACAACGATCCAAAACTCAAACCAAACAAGTGTCATGAAGCCGCAAAATTTTGAAACGTCATTTTAGATTTTCCGGTCATCATTTTATAACTCCGGATATCTACCCCAACTATGCACGAATGCACTTCACCACGATAGCGGCTTCGGGAGACGGTTCGGCTTTTGTTATTCCTATTTTCTTCCATAATAAGAGCTATGTTGCCCATCTGTGTGTCGTATTCAATGCAACATGCAATAATAAACTAATATTGACATTCATTATCGGAATTGGCTGAACATCTATGTCTAATCTATCTAAAGCTAGAATTAGACACATGTCATCGTGCCAGATGACATTGATTTGACCCTTTCTTATGTTTATTGATCTTCGTTCTACTGCTCGTGTTGTGTGTAGGTAAGAGGTAACGATAGCGCACGAATGTAACAAAGCCGACTGACACCCGACTGCGGCAATGAAATGAAGGTAGTAAAAAGTGTCGAATGTTTACAAGACTGGTCGTGATTTGATGTACCGCATCCATGGGTTTGATTAAATTTTACATTTTACTACCTGGATCTGATTCCGGGTAACTACCGGCTGAACCAAATATGGTCTAACATTATTGTCTTGTTAACTGCTCATCGGTTAACCAAAAACGCTGCAAATTGAAGGTGTCACATGCAGGGTTTGACAATTTCGACGGGACTCTCGGAACCAATTCCGGAACACTACCAGTTGTCTTTAGTGTGACGTAAGGCTATTTTCTAGTTAACTGTTCATCAGGTTATCGCAAAAGCCACGATTTGATGTGTCACATGCCTGGATTTGGTTTACTTTTACATTTGGCCTCTTCCGGCCACTCAAAACCGATTCCGAAACACTTGCTGGCCGTTCATTAGGTAATCTAAAAAGCCGCTATTTGATGTGACGTATGTACGGGTTTGTTTCTCTTTCAGATTTAACCACTTAGGCGGGAACCCCGGAACGGGTTCCGGAACACTACTGGTTCATATATGGTCTGAGATGGTTTTCCTGCTCATTGTCCATCAGGTCATCGAAAATGCCGTGGTTTGATGTGTCGCATGCATGGGTTTGGTTCAATTGTATATTTGGCCACTTCCAGCGGGACGCCTAGAACCGGTTCCGGAACACTACCGGTTCAGATATGGTCTAAGATGATTTTCCTGCTCATTATTCATCAGGTTATCGAAAATGCCGTGGTTTGATGTGCCGCATGCATGGGTTTGGTTCAATTGTATTTTTGAAAACTTCCAGCGGGACGACTAGAACCGGTTTCGGAACACTACCGTTTCAGATATGGTCTGAGATGGTTTTCCTGCTCATTGTCCATCATAGAAAATGCCGTGGTTTGATGTGTCGCATGCATGGGTTTGGTTCAATTGTATTTTTGAAAACTTCCAGTGGAACGCCTAGAACCGGTTCCGGAACACCACCGGTTCAGATATGGTCCGAGATGATTTTCCTGCTCATTGTCCATCAGGTCATCTAAAATGCCGTGGTTTGATGTGTCGCTTCCATGGGTTTGGTACAATTGTATATTTGGCCACTTCCAGCGGGACGCTCAGAACCGGTTCGGGAACACTACCGGTTCAGATATGGTCTGAGACTATTTTTCTGCTTACCGCTCATCAGGTTATCGAAAATGCCGTGATTTGATGTGTCTCATGCATGGGTTTGGTTCACTTTGATATTTGCCACTTCCGGCGGGACACCCGGAACCGGTTCCGGAACACTACCGGTTCAGATGTTATCTTAGACTATTTTTCTGCTTACCGCTCATCAGGTTATCGAAAATGCCGTGGTATGATGTGTCGCATGCATAGGTTTGATGCATTATCATATCTAGTCCCTTCCTGGGGTACCGTTCCGGAACACCTAAATGGCCATATCTCCGGAACGGCTGAACCGATCCGAACCATTTTCAATAGGAAACAATGGGACCAGATCCCGCGTCGAATGAACCATCGGTCATTGAAATCGGATGAGGTTTACTGCCAAAAAGTGATGTGAGTTTTTTTGTACACACACATACAGACACACACACACGTACACACATACACACACACATACACACACACAGACATCACCTCAATTCGTCGAGCTGAGTCGATTGGTATATGTGATTTGACCCTCCGGGCCTTCTATCAAAAAGTCATTTTTGGAGTGAACATATAGCCTTTCCAGTACACTTAGTGTACGAGAAAGGCAAAAATGAACCAACGCATCATGCGACACATCAAGCTGCGGCGATTTTTGTAACCTTTAGCATGGTTTACGAATTTTATGAGGATTGAACACTGGAGACCAGAAACTCTTACGATTTCGGTCCAAAATTCAAGATGACAGCCTAATATTCAAGATGCCGGCCCTAAATTCAAGATGGCGGCTGTTTGATGGAGTTTCAGGCTCTGAAACCATGTAAAATCGATATATTTGGTATGAGGAAGATGTCTGGAGTTTAAAAATGGCGACCAGAATATCCAAGATGGCGGTCTAATATCCAAGACGGTGGATCCAAATTCAAGATGGCGATTGTTTAATGGAGTTTAAGGACCTGACACCATGCACTATTGGTATATTTAATATGGGGAAGAAGTCTAGGCTCCAAAAATGGCGACCGAAATATCCAAGTCGGTCTAAAATCCAAAATTGTGGTTCAACATTCAAGATGGCTGCTGTTTAATGGTGTATTAGGATCTAAAACCAAGCAATATGGGTATATTTGGTATGGTGAAGGTGTCCAGAGTCCAAAAATGGCGACCAGGATATCCAAGATGGCGGTTCAACATTTAATATGGCGGCTGTTTAATGGAGTTTCAGGCTCTAAAACCATGCAATATATGTATATTTGGTATTGGAAAGATGTCTGGAGTCTAAAAATGACGATTAAAATATCCAAGATGGTGACAAAATTATCCGAGATCGCGTCTTAAAATTCAAGATGGCGACTGTTTAATTGAGTTTTTGGACTTGAAACCATGCAATATGGGTATATTTGATATGGGGAAAAAATCTGGACTCCAAAAATGACAGAGTATCCAAGATGGTGGTCTAAAATCCAAGATGACAACTCAAAACTCAAAATGACTTCTGTTCAATGGAGTATTAGGCTCTAAAACCATGCAATATGGGTGTATCTGATATGGGGAAGAAGTCTGGAATCCAAAAATAGCGACCAGAATTTCCAAGCTGCTGGACTTAAATCCTAAATGGCGGCTCAAAATTCAAGATAGCGGCTGTTTTTTAAGAGTTCAAGTCTCAAAAATCAAAAACCAGATAAACGATATGATCCCTGATGCCATGAAATGGATTTCTGTTATACGTATGAAAGTGCGATATTCATCAACATGTCACTTGAATTGTGTTGAAATGTGTTTTCGAAGGCACGAGAAAGGCACCATCACCGCTAGGTGGATTAATTAGGGTTTTTTAAATAGCGAAGCAATATTTTCTAAATCGGGTTTCGTACGCATACTCTACGGATCAATGTATCTTCTGATTTTTTTTTCGTGTTGAAAAAGTTTTCCATTTTTTCAAAAACCATTTTTGCCTTTCTCGTACACTAAGTGTACTGGAAAGGCTATATGTTCACTCCAAAAATGACTTTTTGATAGAAGGCCCGGAGGGTCGAGTCATATATACCACTCAACTCAGCTCGACGAATTGAGGTGATGTCTGTGTGTGTGTATGTATGTGTGTGTGTGTGTATGTGTGTGTGAGTATGTGTGTGTACAAAATAAACTCACATCACTTTTTGGCAGTAAACCTCAACCGATTTTTATGACCGACGGTTCATTCGACGCGGAATCTGGTCCCATTGTTTCCTATTGAAAATGGTTCGGATCGGTTCAGCCGTTCCGGAGTTATGGCCATTTAGGTGTTCCGGATCGGTACCCCAGGGAGGGGTCAGATATGAAAATGCTACAAAACCATGCATGCGACATATCAGACCGCGGCTTTTCCGATAAGCTGACGAACGGTAAGCAGGAAAATACTCCCAGTCCATATCTGAACCAGTTGTATTCCGGAATCGGTTCCGGATGTCCCGCCGGAGGTGGCCAAATATAGAAGTGAGCCAAATCCATGCATGCGACACATCAAATTGCGGCTTTTTCGATAACCTGATGAACAGTGAGCAAGAAAATAGCCTTTGACCCAGCAGAGACTACTGTTAGTGTTCCGGAACCGGTTCCGGGTGCCTCGCCGGAAGTGGTCATATATAAAATTGAACCAAACCCATGCATGCGACACATCAAATCGCGTCTCTATTGATAACCTGATGAACGGTTAGCAATAAAATGGAATCAGACTATATTTAGGAAAACCAGTAGTATTCCGGAACCGGTTCCGTGTGTCCCGCCGGAAGTGGTCAAATGTAGATGGGAACCAAACCCATGCATGCGACACATTAAATAGCAGCTTTTTCGATAACCTGAAGAACGGTAAGCAGGAAAATAGCCTTTAATCACAGCAGATGCTATCGGATGTGTTCCGGAACCGGCTCCGGATGTCCCGCCGGAAGTGGTCCAATATTAAAGTGAACCAAACCCTTGACCAAACCCATGCATGCGACACATCAAATAGCGGCTTTTTCGATAACCTGGTGAACAGTAAGCAGGAAAATAGCCAGCAGAGACTACCGGTGGTGCTCTAGAACCAGTTCCGGATGGCCCACCGGAAGTGGTCAAATGTAAAAGTGAATTAAATCCATGCATGCACACATCAAATCGCGGCTCTTTAGATAACCTGATGAACGGTTAGCAAGAAAATGGTTTCAAACCATATTTGAGACAACCAGTAGTATTCCGGTACCGGTTCCGGGTATCTTGCTGGAATTGGTCAAATGCATATATACCAGCCATACCCATGCATGCGACATATCAAACCACGGCTTTTTCGATAACCTGATGAACGGTTTACAAAAAAATAGTCTCAGATCACATTAGAGACTACCGGTAGAACCCGTTATGTATGTCCTGGCAGAATGACCAAAATGTAAAATGAATCAAATCCATGCATGCACATCAATTTTTGGCTTTTCTGAAAACCTGTTCAACAGTTAGCAAGAGACTAGTCTCAGACCATATTTGAGACAAAGGTACAGTCTTGGAACCGGTTCCGGCTATCTCACAGGAAGTGGTAAAAACAGTGAAAATAATCAATGCAAGCGATAAATATGTGTAAGAGAACAAAATCTTGACAAAACTGATGCAGGCTCATCAAATCACATCTTCTCATATTCCTGAGGTGTAAATATACAGTAGAATGTGGGTTCCATGAGAAAATTGGAACTTAATCGCATCAACATCAAGCAAAGTTTTTTAATCCCCTTTTGCGTCTAAAATTGCTGTGCAAAATTTTGATCCAACTGATTGCTCCTCGCGCTCTGTGATATGGTTCTAATTTGAATTGGATTCAGTACGAAAAATTTCACTTGCTTCCATTTTTTGGTCAAATTTTTTGAATCTAGTAACCAAATGATAATAAAATATAGCCTGAAGTGTGCAGGAAAAAGTTTATCGAAGACTGTAATGTGATTTTTGGTTGTGAAATAAATTATATTTAAGCTTGTTATTATCGTCTTGGTATTGATGGTATTCCAGTAATAGTAAAGGTGGTCACGCAGTCAACTAAGAGGTCTGATATTTTTCAGCTCTGCCTATACATTGAACATAACACCGGAAATATGTGCCATCAGTAACTCGATGATGGCTTGGATTCTTGCTTTTATAAATAAATTATTCACAGGATTCAGGATGCTTACGTCGACGGAAAGATCATGAGTACATATTCGACGAGAAAGGCACTATCACCACGAGGTGGATTAATCCGGGTTTTTTTTGTGAAATTTTGTTCAAAAATGGTTCCCGCAAAAACGAAAAACATTTTCCATTACTAAAAAAAAATCAGAAGATACCTTGATCCATCCTCTACAAGTGTACGAAAACCGATTTTGAAAATATTGCTTCATTATTTAATAAAAAATCAAAAACCAAAAAGTGAGGAAATGCTTCCAGTTTCGCCTTAATAAGTGATTTTTATTCTGCGGCCCGCGACTAACCCGGAATTCACAATTTGGCCCGCTGTATGCTTCAACCTGAGCACCACTGCAATAGAGCACCTTTTCCCGAGCCCCAGTTGTCAGACATCTGGGCAAATGTTTGACAGGTCCGCCGAGTACAAAATCCGAAGACAGATGTTTCGCCAAATCCGCTCTATACAAACAACAAATTGATTTTAAAATTGGATCCTGTGAACCAAAATTCATGAACATTTTAATTTCGGCCCATGCAAATTCAGAACATGAAATAATATTAACAACGCTAACCCTAGTTGCGTTTCATCGGCGCAGTTTGTCGCTCGAGCTTGTGACCGAGCCAAGCTTTCAACGCATACTAAATAGACACTGGCAACACATACAGTTTGGGATTGGGTGCAGGAACCCAAATTTGAGTTCAAGGAAGCAATGTTGAAGTGGGTTTTTGACATTTAATCCCGTGCGACAAAATACCTAACAGCTAAGTTCTTTATTACACCAACGAACCTAACCTCAAAATGACTGACAACTCTCAGGTCATTTTGACAGGTGTAACTTGAGCATGAAAAGGACGGCAACATGATCGATAAAGTAGAATATGTGATCCGTCTTTTTCGTGCATGTGTGTGATCGAATCTATGACAAAAGGTCAAAAGGCATAAGGTCGAAGGACAAAAGGTCGAAGGACAAATGGTCGAATGGACAAAAAGTCGAAGGGACAAAAGGTCGAATGGACAAAAGGTCGAATGATGAAAAAGAATGAAAGGGACAAAAGGTCGAATGGACAACAGGTCGAATAGAATGAAAGGTTAAATAGATAAAAGACAAATTGGACGACCAGAAAAGTGATCAGAATTTGTTAGAAAACGACAATTAAAATTCCGATAGCAATGATAGAGCCAGTGATACCAAAATAACAACAACTTAAGAAAACATTATTGAAGATAGGAAAATATTAACTAAGCCTTGAATTAGCTTAAACGCTCTATTTTATTAGCGCATTGCATTGCAGTTCAGAATAAATGCCCAGAAAGTAATGTTATCAATTAAAGTGGTGAAAAACAATATTCCTAGAAAGAACAGCATATGTGTTGAAGAAGGATTAATCATACATAGACTGAAATATTGTCATTTGAAACTCCAATCATTACAATGATTCTATGAATTAGAGAAGGACAAATCTCTGGGTATTATGCGAGGACACAAAACCTATACAGTGTAATTTGCAGGAACAACCTTTATCCAAGAGGAAATAATAAGCACAAGTAGTCAATGATTATTTCTGCAGTATAGTTAGGAAGAACAGCTTTTGAATAAATGAAGGCAAACTTTCTGATTGAAAAATAAGCACCTTAGGAGTGAATAATTATTTCAGCAATCTTGTCAGCAACAAAACTTGAAAGAACAACCCATGAACAAAAGAAGGGAAAATTTCCTATAGAAATGTTAGTGGTTGAAATGCATATTATTTCTTTAACAGCATTATAGTGCTGTTTCTCTCAATGAGCAACAACAAAGGCTCATCGATTTTTTTTTTCATATAAGTGAGACGTATCAGCTGGTAAGGTAGCGTCCATAAATGACGTAGCATTTTTTGGCCGATTTTTTACTCTCCCCTCCCCCCTCGTAGCATATTTTCCCATACCTAATACATGACTCGTCAAGCAATCCCAAATTCCCCCCTTCCCCCCTTAAAAGCTACGTCATTTGTGGACGTTCCCTAGCTTGGTCTACTTGGACCTTTTGTCCTTCGACCTTCTGTCCTAAAGCCGTGTGGTCTGTAGGGATGCCATATATACAGATTTATCTGTATTATACAGATTTTTGAGCATCCGTACAGATTTCATTTTATATGAAATACAGATTTTTGAGCTAGAGGTGCTATTTTATTTTCTAGGCCTTTGAGTTTTTTTGGTCGGCGTCGGTGGTGTAGTGGTAAGCGTGATTGCCTCTCACCCCAGTCGGTCGGGGTTCAATTCCCGTCGACGCCGATGGGATTTTGTGAGACATAAAATCCGTGATCACGCCTTCCCTCGGATAGAAAGTAAAGCCGTAGGTCCCAGCCCATGTGTTGATGGGTTCGATATGTAGGGTCCTCCGGTGTGGTGGCTGTCCCCTGGGGCGTCGGAATTTAAGGCTTAGCTCCTAGACCCAGCCGACGTAAAACACAACTGGCGCCGAACGGTGCTAGTTGGCTAGAAAAAGAAGAAGAGTTTTTTTTGTGCAGGTATGAGAAGTGCAACAGTAACTATCGGTTCTATGAAAACAATTCGCTCTCGCTTGTATAATTAGAAAGCACAACCGCGAGCGTGTTGATAGGAGAAAAGGAATTGTGAAAATATGTTCAGAGTGTTCATGGTGTGGGCTCAGTCAGTTTGTCTTTTTTCGTAATCGTTACCTGTTTTGTGACTTAGTTGGTTGAAGCGGTGCACAGTGGCCGGAGGCCGGACAAAACCTCAAAATTTGATCACAAAATTTCATTGCTTTAATATTTTTCTCTTATTATAAATACTTCAACTAAGAGAAATCCAAAATTTCAAGTCAATTGAATCAAAATTGAGTCCAGGGGAATTTTTCAAAGTTGGAAAATTAAGTATCAAATAATTTGTTTTTATCATCATAATTTCAAACCATAATTTTAATGCCGCAGTGTATAACATATAGCTGATATTGAAATCTATGAATTTTGTTATTGTTTTGGGATACATTCAACCTTAGACTTACAACATCCAAACTTGATCTTAGCTTATATTTGTTGTCTTTTAAGACCATTCAAAAAATGTAACTTTCACTGCTTTTCTTGATAATAAATTCAGGCTAAATTGATCAAGTACTTTTTAATGAAACAGTTCGGAACGATCAGGTGTGTTGCATCTAACCCTATCTTGTCTAGTTTTTGGGGATATACGTCACTATCTGCGCAAAACTGCGCTAAGAACGAAAAATTTACAATTTTGAAAAAAATGTTGTAATGGAGACGCATGGTTGCGGAACAGATGAAAATTAATGAATTTTGTTTTCGAACGTAAACAAATAAAATATCTTTTATAATATTCGTCCTGAATACAAAAATTATTGTAGTATATTGATTTGTTGCGTTATCACTTAGGAAGAATGGACTGGGAGGGGTTTACACATGCTCATTGTCGCGCATTCGATATTTTGAGACAGCATTAGGTTGGTACTGTATTCAACAAGAGCATTCATGAGCGCATACAACAAAGTAACTGAATGGTTTATGTGATAGACTGTATCTTTCTCGATCATATTAAAGTGAGTATCTATCAATTCTGTAGTTTACCTTTTGATAAATATAATGAAATAACAGATTTCTTGTAAATTCAATAACGAATGTACCTTGCATATGAATATTTATTGTTTTATAAACTAATCATATATGGTTTCATTTGCTAAAATACCCTTTCAGCAATTCGACGATATTAATAACAATAATGATTGACACAAACAGCCACTGAAATTAGACCAACAGACAAACAGACATATCACTTCGAACAAATTGCGATTCAAATAATGGTCACGAGAACATAATCGCTCAATGCCATTTAGTGCCAATGTTTCGCAATCTCCAAACTAATTTGCGGTAGTGAACAAACGTCAAACAGGAGCAAAAATGATACGAGCGCCATGAGCGTACGATTTACGAACTACCGATTATTTGAATTAACCGATAATAAAAGGATCAATGGGAAGTGAGTAGTGTGAGATGTCTGTTTGTTTGTGTTGTGAGCTTGTATTGTCGATTTTTGTTCTACCTAGATGTGGTATGAGGTATCGTCATTGTAATTTTCGCTGAGTAACAACCGTAGATGATAAATAGAATGTAACCCTCACTTAGTAAAAAGAGTGTAGCAATATTGCCTTGTTAACTTGCATTTTTATACAATTCTACATGCTTCATGGGAAAAACTATGCAGATTAACATATTATCCAATCTTATCGCAGAACATAGAGCACTATAACTATATTTCAAAACAAATAAACATGATGCCCACTTATTCATTATAAGCTTTTTTATTATTTTAATTAAAAATAAGGTTATTTTTATACATAAACCCTACTTTTTAACACAAATTATGCAAGTTATGTAAAATTTGATGTCAGAAATAGATTCAGCGTACCCAAATTATCTAGACATGTGAATTTTAGCGCTTTTGAAGAAAGTTTTAGGTTTTGTCCAACATTTGCATGGAGCCCCGCCACTGTGCGGTGGTCTAACAAATACAGAGTCTAGGGTTCGAATCCCACCAGAATGGTTTTTTTTTTCTAACAATTCCATCTCTCAATTTGCCACTATATGAATAAATACCTTTATTACCGAGATTCTCAGCAGGTGGCTGGTTCATCCCCGTTGCCAATATATAAACGTTCTGTGTCTTATGATTCTCAAGTTTGTCCCAGTACATTAAGACGTGCCAGCAAATTAGGTAAAGGGCAACAAAGACATGTGGACCTCTACAGAAGAACCCGAGAAATCCTTTGAGTATTTTCTGAAGGAATCCCTATTGCAATCTCCGAAGGAATTTCTGCAAACTTTTCTGAAGTTGTTTCTTAAAATATGTAATTCCGGGAGAAATCCACAAAATTTATAAATACATCCCTAGAAGCGTTCTAGTTGAAATTCATGGGAAAAGTTCGGCTTGTAAACCAGCAAGAATTGTTTCTAGGTATCCCACACCCGGACAGCGGAGGCTTTCAAAATGGTCCAAAGTTTATAACAAGTATTCAACACTTGGAATATTCATTTTATTTCCGTAGATCTCGAAGGACACACCGTATTTTTTCCAAACTTATTAAATATTCATCCATTCAAACTTTCAGTGAAATTCCTTCACAATTTTGCAAGTTTTCTGAAAATTGTTACAGTTGTTCCGTTGAAAGTCGTTCCGATATCCTTCGTGAGTTTTTTTAATTATATGATAGTTCCTTTCAATTTAATTTTATATTTTTTAAGAATTGATGTTGACCCAGAAAAGCAATAGTAGAGTTAACGGATTGATTCAACGGCAACAGACCCGGCAACGAATAAAGGACAACGATTGGAAAAATGGATCTTGGAACGTGAATTTTGAATGAACCCGCACGTGTTTGGCTCCTGGCTCGTGAACTGCAGACTATCTGCGATAATGTGATTGCTATCCAACACTTTATTCAAGTACCACATCTACTACAGCGGCGGCGATAAGGCAGAACGCGGAGTTGGCTTTATAGTGATCGGGAAGCAGATGAAGCGAGTTATTCGGTGGAAGCCGATAAGCCACCAAATCTGTGTGTTGAGGATGAAGGGCAAA
This sequence comes from Aedes albopictus, assembly GCF_035046485.1. NCBI lineage: Eukaryota > Metazoa > Arthropoda > Insecta > Diptera > Culicidae > Aedes > Aedes albopictus. The sequence continues at coordinate 78,170,389 of NC_085137.1, read as the reverse complement.
TTCTTCAACTACAGCTTGATCAGCATCTATGCGCCAACGAACGACAAACTCGATGACATGAAGGATGAGTATTATGAAAGCCTTGATAAGGCCTACGGAGAGTGTCCAAAATAAGATGTCAAAATAGTCATCGTAGATGCAAATGCGCAGATCGGCAGAGAAAGTTTCTTTCGGCCTGTCATTGGAACGGAAAGCCTTCATTCTGTTACCAACGATAATGGTCTGCGCCTTGTGACATTCGCTGCTGCTAGAGGGATGGCAATCAGCAGTACCTACTTCGCACGTAAGAATATCCGAAAACACACCTGGCGACACCCGAGTGGTGACACTTGCTTCCAGATAGACCACGTGCTGGCCGACGAGCGACATTTTTCGGACGTCATATATGTGAGGTCCTACAAAGGCCCGAACATTGACTCGGATCATTATCTTGTGGCCTCAAAAACTCGGGCGCGATTATCCAGCGTCACGAGTTCAAGAAACAACAGGACGATGCGTTTAAATATCCAGCGCTTGTCAGCCGAAGGGGTTGCTGCACAGTACCATCAGAAGCTAGACGAAAGGATAGGAGAGACAGACGGATCTGGAGATTTCACTAGCTTATTGGGAGTTATCCACGAAGCAGTGACAACAACAGCACAAGAGGTGATAGGTACCGCTTAGCGACGCCAACGTAAGTTTGACGAGGACTGCCAACGAGTGACGAACGAAAAGAATACCGCCAGAAGTCGAATGCTAGTGGCCGGTACCCGGCAGAACAGGGAGCGGTACAGGGTGGCAAGAGCAGAATAGAAACGAACTCACCGCAGAAAAAACTGCAACACGAAGAGAGTGTTATTGCTGAAGCACAGGAAAGTATGGACAGGAACGATTTGCGGAGGTTTTATGCAACTGTCAATGGCGCGCGGCACAAGACTGTGACCGGGATGGAACTTTGCTGACAGACAAAACAATGGTGGCAGCCAGGTAGAAGGAGCACTTCTAAGATTTGTTGAATGGTAGCAGCGAAGGAGCACCCAAGAATAGGATTAACATAATGGATGACGGTCAAGCAGTGGAACCACCAACACTGGATGAGGTTAAAAAGGCCCTTAAGGAGCTGAAAACCAGCAAGGCTGCTGGGAAGGACGAGATCCCGGTCGAAACTCTTATGCACGGAAGCGAGCAGCTACATCAATCAATCCACCAGATTATTATGAAGATTTGGGAGGATGAACAATTGCCCACCAGTTGGTTGGATGGCCTCATATGCCCAATCTACAAGAAAGGGTACAGACTGGACACAACCAGAGGGATTACCCTTTTAAATTCGGCGTATAAGATACTGTCGCATGTCCTGTTCAATAGACTGCGGCTCTTGAGGAGTCCTCCGTCTGCGAATACCAGGCTGGTTTTCGTGAGGGCCAATCAACGATGGATCAAATGTTTATCCTGCGGATTATCCTAGATAAATTTCGGGAATATAACTTGCAGACTCACCATCTGTTCATTGATTTTAAAGCAGCGTACGATTCAGTGAAAAGAAATGAGCCTTGGCAGATAATGTCAGAACATGGTTTTCCGGCGAAACTGATTAGGCTGATACGCGCAACGCTGGATGGATCGAATTCAAGTATTCGGATCGCGGACGAAGTGTTTACGTCGTTTGTGACCTTGGATGGATTGAAGCAGGGGGATGCTTTTTCAAATTTATTGTTCAACATTGCACTCGAAGGAGCGATTAGGAGGTCAGGCGTGCAGAGGAATGGCTCTATCATCACACGATCGCACATGCTCATCGGTTTTGCGGACGATATTGATCTCATCGGCATTGATCGTAGGGCAGTGGAGGAAGCTTATGCTCCTCTGAAGAAAGATACATCGAGCATAGGCTTGACGATTAACCCTACCAAGACGAGGTACATGATAGCGGGTAGAGACAGAAGCAGGCCTAGTGGTGTTAGTGCTGAGGTAGTGCTTGATGAGGATGTGTTTGAAGTTGTTGAAAAGTTTGTTTATTTTGGAACACTTGTGACAATGACGTTTCCCGTGAAGTGAAAAGGCGTATTGCAGCTGCCTTTTACGGATTGCGTAGCCAGCCTAGGTCCCGTAATTTGCAAACACAAACAAAATTCGCTCTGTATTAGACGCTGATTCTTCCGGTTGCCCTCCACGGTCACGAAGCGTGGACGTTAAAAGAGGTAGGCCGAAAAGCTTTTGGAGTTTTCAAGCACAAAGTGCTGCGGACAATTCTCGGTGGTAAACAAGAAAAAAGAGTGTGGCCTAGACGCATGAATCACGAGTTGTACCAAGTGTACGAAGATGCGAATATTGTGAAACGTATAAAATACGGCAGACTTCAGTGGGCTGGACACGTAGTGCGAATGTCGGAAGAAAGAATAGCGAAAACAATATTCAGCAGAGAACCCGGTAGAGGTAGGCGACTTCGTGGGCGGCCGCGAACTCGCTGGCTGCACGCGATTGAAGATGATCTACGATCTCTACACTTTCGGGGAAACTGGAGGAACATCGCCTAAGACCGACGAAGATGGTGCTCTACTATACGCTCGGCGTTGGAGTAAAGTTACTTTGTAGCCAACAAGGGATCAAGGTATCAAGGTAGGTTTTAATTAAAAATTTCCCATGAAACGGCTTTGGCAACTATTTTAGAAAATCTTATTGAATTCTGTCCGAAAACTACTGATTTTTTTTTCGGCATTTCCTCAGGAAATTTGAAAACATCTCTACAACGATAAGAAATGATTTTTGTAATCTATATTAATCGGTTCAAAATCAGTATCTTATACACGATCAGGGAAAAAACTGTATGACATGGAGAAAAACATCCTTCAACCATGCACACAATTCTGCAAGAATTTTCCACAAATCGTCAGCGTATTCCTCGGGAGCTCATTAGGCAGCCGCTTTGTAAATATATTTGTCATTATTTTGAAGAATTTTCAACATTTTTTTGGAAGTTCAAGAATTTCCAATCGATATTGCTGTGAGTATTTGTTATGAGATTCCAATAAAAATGACCGGATGTAAAAATAACATGTATTTAGGTAATTTCCATATGATATGCTGCAGAAATTTCCAACATAATATTCAAAGAAATTTCTTAGAAAGCTGCTAAAACATTTTCATATAAATTGGCTGAATCGATTTCCAAAAAGTTTGCTGATGGAGTTTCCAGATAAATTACCATTGCGATTTCCAAATAATTTGTGTGGTGTACTCATCGAACCTTATTTTCAATAATAACTAAACATTATCCAAATTTCTTCAAGCTGTTAACTCAAACTTAACTATATTGTGATGATTTCATAGAAGAACCCAAGGAAGAACCGGAATAAAAAGACCAACCATGCATTTTGAACATTTATACTTGATTTCCGATACACTCCTTACCTATCAATTCCGCCCTATTTCGCTTATCCTTCGACAGATATGCATAATTCGATTACCACTTGTAATCTTCCTCAGTGTCAGTTATCCATAATCAGTCAATTATGGGTAACTGACACTGAAGAAGATTACAAATGGTAGTTGAAATACGCGTATCTGTCAAAGTATAAGCAACATATGGAGGAATTAAAAGGTACAAACAGATTACACTCATTCGAAGCACCAAATTTGTTTTGTATTGGATCAATTGCATTTTTCTTAAAGTTCGTGTAAGGATAACAAACACTTAAGATTTAATGTCAGTATCTAGAATCTTGATGGTAGTATGTTTTTTTTTCCGAAAGGAAAACTCACAATAACACAGAACACTTTTAATTAAACATCGTGTTGTACTTTGTGATCCAGTTATTGGTTACCTGAGCACTGTTAGGAACCCAACCTAATTAAAGAATTACCATCCTCTTGTTAGGATCAATCGATTGCCCCCTCAACAGAAAACAGAATTAATGTCTATCCATCGTTCGTTTCGATACGAGAGCATGCAATAAAACTTCTATATTTCAGTAGATTAAGAAGGAGGGCTAAGTGATATATCTTTTTATTCTCGACCTGACCTGATGGCACCTTAGCAGCAGAAAGAAGAAGATAATTCCACAGCATATGCTCGGATGGTTCCCCAGTTCCACGACTCTAGGAATAATGTTTATTCCGATAGGTAATTGAATTGTGATATTGATATAGACCATGAGAGGAGGAGGGAAACGACTATCCATTAGGGCACTTGGATCAAATTGATGCGTTTTTTTTTTCTCGTAGCTCCACCCCTTGTCGGATAGTAATCAGTCTCTTTACCAAATGCGAGCGAAATTAGTAGCATCTCGGTGGTTTCGCATAGTGTGGCATTCAGCCATGGATGCCGGAAACCGATCGAGTGAGTCCGAGACAGAAAACCACTTTAGAATGCAAATTTTAGTGAATAATGAAATTTTGGTCTGTTTACAGACCCATCGAAATGCTTTGTGGTTGCAGGGCAGAGCTACGGAAAAGCATCATTTCGATGATAATGCAATCGATGCTTAAAAGTTTCAGTGTATTTTGGAGAGAGGATCCATCGATGGCCACTTTTTAAACGAGTGCTGCACAAACATGTACCAAATGTAAAAAAAAAGTAGCGATGGAAAATTAGTCCAGTATAAAATTACGCTCCGGAAATGATAAACTTTTATGTAATTGGAAAAGTGCCCAAAATAAATATCTATCAAGTACTTTCGTTGCGATATCAATTTCCATGGCAATGGTTTCTGGATCTGTATGAAATAATTGTAATCAGACGCAAATCATCTACATTCTTGTCTCACAATATTTCAAGTCTAAAAGTGGTACCTCAGCACAGCATTCAAAAGCTCTAGATTTTCTTCAGAAATGAATAAAAGCTCGAATCGCTCAGCCTTCCCCAAGGCTCCAACCAACCTCAAATCTTCCAGAATCCTTCCTGACCGAACCAACCTGTTTGTGTGCTCCCCCATTTATCCATCGGCATCAAACGGATTTCCAAGCATGGAGTGTAGTAGGGTATTTGTGCCTATCTTAGTCTCATTAAGGATGTGCAACATGAAAAATCACTCACAGCGCAATGTATACGCTTCAAACTTAATGATACAAACCTTTAACACACGTGCTCACTTCCACTGTTGATCTTACGATGCACTAGAGTGGGATTTACCTTCAATATTTGATTTAATTGCGATCACAAATCGCGAGCCACTCGCACCTATCTTCAGCACACCGTAAAATTTTCATCTCATCGCGGTCCACCGGGTGGCCCCTTATTCATCTCAACAATATTTACAGCAAATCCACAACCACTCTCACATTTTCTCATCGTAGAGCATTCTGCACTCACCCACTAACGCACTCCCTTTCCCTAGCAGGTGACAGTTTCATTGTGATTGTTTTCCTCTCTCGCAAAGGAGAAGTCACAACAATGTGCGGCGCGACGAATCGTCTATGCTCGCTCCCCACGTTTTGCACTCGCATACATTCACAGCTGATTGGCAAATCAGTGCTGCCGAACTGGATGATAGTTCGTAAAGCTTGAGCGGTAGCAGCATATTTAGATGAAAACCAAACCAAATATTTTGAAAGAAATGGCGTTGGAAAATGAAATTATTGCTCGATTTGCGTAGAAGTTCGATTACCAAGATGTTAAACCAAGAAACGACCATATTCTGATTGAAAAAACATCGTATTTGTAGTGACCAAATCTCATTCAATTAACTACTTGTTTCTTGATGTCTGGCACCGCTGTGATGCTTGCTTTGGTGCTTCGGCAGAGATGTGCGCCGCGGTTAAAACATCATTTTTGGTCGTCGGCGGCGGCGGCGTTAAAAATGAGAATTCAATATTTCGATCTTTTACATCTCATATAGCGAAACATTTTAACAAACTATACTTTGCATATGAGAATGTAAATACACTAAAACCTCAATTTATGCATGTTATTTTAATGCACTTTTTAATTTATGCACCTTTTTTATGACCTGCATAAATTAAGGGAAAGCTACTCAGAACCAATATTGTGCATAAGAATTGTTTAATAATGACGGTAACTATTGCAACGGCGGCTAAAGGGTGTTTATAAGGATGAGCAAATGGAAGTCACAGGGGAGTTTCAGGGGGTTCCCAGGGGTTTCCGCGAGGTACCAGGAGATATCCAGGGGGTTTTCGGGGGTCTGAGGGGGTTTTCGAAAGCATTGCAGAGAGTTTCAGAGGATTTTCGACGGGGTTTGGAGGCGTTACTGGTACGTTTTCGGGGGTTTCCGAGGATCTCACGTGCGTTAAACGGGTGCAAGTGGGTCTTAGATGGATTCGGAGGCGTTAGGCAGGCGTTTTTGGGGGTTCAGATGCGTTACATTGGGTCCGAGGGGATTTTAGAGGGATTTTGGAGGCATTTCAGGAAGTTTCAGAGCATTTTTGGCGGGATTCAGAGGCCTTATGGAGGCGTTTTCGGGGGTTCCGGAGCGTCGCAGGTGCGTTACATGGGGTACGAGGCGGTTTAAGGGGAATTTTGGAGCCATTTCAGGAAGTTTCAGAGCATTTTCGGTGGGATTCAGAGGCGTTACGGAAGCGTTTTTTTTTATGCACAAATTTTCCTCATTTTATGCCTTTTTTAATTTATGCACCCCCAGCCATGTGCATAAATTGAGATTTTAGTGTAGTAACTTGTAATTGCGCACTCGTATATAGTGCGGCAGACAATTAAACGTTCCATAATAAATAAAAAAAATCCATAAGGCGCAGTCCACAAATAACGTAACGCTCTTGGGGGAGGGGGGTAGTATGGCCAAGCGTTACGGCCCATACAAAAATTTTTGGATTTCCATACAAAAAAGCGTTACGGAGGGGGAGGGGGGGTCGCAAAAATATAAATTTTAGCGTTACGTAATAAATGGATGCTGCCTAAATAATTCTCAAGTTATGGCATGAATTGAATTATTAGAACCTGAATTCTTCAGATTTCATTACATCGGAGAAAATTGGGTTGATTTTGAAATTCCTCACATTTTGTATGTATGTACCGTCGTGCGGGGCTTCTTTATACACTTTTTCATGGTTTTTCAACTTTATGACATTATAACTCCCAGACTAGTGAATGAATTTCCGCAATTTTTATACACAATAACTTGATGATTTTGTGGCTATATCGGTCTCTTTCTACTCATAGTATAAGGGAGTAGAGATCAAAGTGGATAATGAAATGATAGATATGATAGAATTCGCTAGGTAGCGAACAAGTGTGAAAATTTTTATAGAAGGTGAAATTAGGCAAGTAGGCCATGTATTGAACGAATACATCGAATGCGTGAAACTTCTGCCGTGCGACCTGTGCTTTTAAACAGATCGGCTTGGTTGGTAGTTCATACCACCTTACCAAGACTGGCAAAAGTTTCAGGCACCCGACTGCCTAATGTATTGTTCTGTTTTCATCACAAATTCTATCGATCGGTAGCTTTTTCGGAATTCGCACTTCGTTCATAGAGGTATGTCTATATCGCGGCGTGCTCTTCCTATTAGCTTTTTCGATCTTATAGGATAGAACACTTTTCTTTTTTGAGCCAAACTTTTCATATCATATGCTGATTTATCGACCGTATTCTATTAATAACTTGATGATTTTGTGGCTATATCGGTCTCTTTCTACTCATAGTATAAGGGAGTAGAGATCAAAGTGGATAATGAAATGATAGATATGATAGAATTCGCTAGGTAGCGAACAAGTGTGAGCCTGAAAAAAGGGACCATCAATCCTTTATTTGGGCGAAACGGTCATTTATAACGTATAACGATACAAATATTTGATTGTATATGCTACGTTGATACATTTTGAATGAATTGATCAACCCTTTGAAATTTATGAACTGTAGAAACAATGCCTACAGACCAAATGTTCTGATACGTTATGTATATTATATTGGATTATTCGATGTTTTTTCTCGTCCTGACAAGCAATAAACGGTCTGTTTGAAAAATAATTTCAACCAAATGAAGGGAAAACTATTGCTTTATAATAGTTCTTAAGACATCAAACAGATTTGAACCATATTTTGAATTCAAAACATCCATATTCAAAAGTGTCCAAAGTAGCCCCGCATTTCAAAAGTAGTCCCGCACGACGGTAATGAAAAATTGACGAAAAATTTTAAACCTCATTTACTCGAAAGTGGGTTTTTGTCACTTACACCCCTTTGCTTCTAACCCCCTCAATTATAAACGAACGTCGTTATGACGTCACGCGGGGAAAAGCATGCATGCTGTCATTGCATGCTTTATACACCTTGTGTGAAGAATATGATATTTGCTAGGATTTTTATATGATGATATATAAGTGACTAAAAAGTAACTAAAATCTCAACAGGATCATTGAACGAAATATTTTGTTTATTCGGCAATGAATGACATGCATTCATTTTGGGAGCGTTTAAACTTAAATCGATTATTTTCTGAAGATTATTGGGGAAATTCTAAGTTCGGCGGCGTAATGAGTTTTAAGCTGGCGGCGTGCTAGAAAATCAAAACATCCGGCGGCGTGAAGTAATAAATCTCGACGGCGCACATCTCTAGTCCTTGAGACAAAATGAGATGAATATAGGTACTAGGCCGAAGAAGGGGGCTTTTACCCTATGCGGTAGCCTTGTTATACCCCGGTTTGTTGCTTTGTATCCGCCAGCTAAGGAGGCGCACAGCAGCAGCACCCTTGACTTCCACTCCGACAGAGGAAAATACAACACAATGCAGCTTCCGACGCTAACGAAGGATTTAATAATGTTAAACAACGGGTTTTATGTACGCCTTGTACGACATGCAAAAAAGATAGTGTAATAAATTTAATCTCGCAACAGTACGTTTTTCTGTGTTCCGTCTTCGTCGTCCGTCGTCGTCGTCGTTCCTCCATCACACAGACTGGCTGTTGCAGTTGAAACGAATATGTTTTGCTTAGTTGTTGCAACGAGCTACAATTTGTGCTCCGAGTTGGCAGAGTACACGAGTTGCTGAACTGGGACACTCGGCAAAGATCACATGAATAGCTTAAATTTTCCTGTAAGGGAACACCCATAAATGACTGTTCATGGTACATGCAGGAAAGATAAGCACACAGAATCAGGAACAAAAGTTAATTTTGGAAATGTAACCTAAGACGTTTTGCAAGATTTTGCGGGATCCCCTGTGCGTGCAGTCAATAAACCAAATAACATTTTCAGAGAAACAAATTCCATCTGAACAATCTGGTTTACCTGTTGGCTGTTTATGAACAAGCCTTCGGTGCTGCAGTCAGCAACATATGGGCTCACATCGGAACAAGTTGAATTAAACACATTGGCCGGCGAGGTAACTGCGGGAGTAACGCAGTCGGCAGACTTCATGAGCATATGTTGTACATGATCCCGGGAAGGTATTTAATATCGAACTCAATGCAGAATTGTTGAAAAGTTGTGCTTTTCGTTCTGTTTGCTCCGAACAGGTAGGTGAGTTGTTTTTTGAGCATGCTTGGGGTGTTCCTGGTTTCTTCTTGGCGAGAAAGAAGTCCTTTTCTAAAATCAAGCTTGATATTCAGTTTGCTGGTAAATATGGGAGCAGTTTCACTAATGTGGACTGAGTGATTTTTAAGGCCAATGGAAAAATGTTAATTTCGCAGGCAATGAATAGTACATTTTAAGAACCTTTCTTCGTACTATGCGCCTGTGTTCATACTACTTACTTAATTTGGATTTCTATAAATTATGCAATTCCAAGAGATGTTTTTTTTTTTTGAGATACGGAGAATATTTTAGAAATTCTTTTAGGGTTTTCCTTTATAGGTTCATGATTTTTTCCTAAAACCCCTTTGAAAAATAATTGTTGGAATTTCCGCCAAGGTTTCTTTAGATATTGCTTCATATATTCAGGGATTCTTCAAGACATTTATTCAGAAATTCTTCAAAAAATCGCAAGAGTTCTTCTGAAAATTCCTTTGGTAGTTTTTCGAAATGTTCTTACAGGTTTTTCTAAATAACCATTTACTCACACCTTGAAATTGCTTAGGATTTATCCAGACCTATCTTCAGGGATTCTTTCAGAAAATTTTCCAATGATACTTCAAGAATTTCTCCAAAGATCATCCAGTTTTGTTCTGGGTGTTCTTTCAAAAATTCAAAAACAAAATACTTGGATTTATTTTTTGGTCCAGAGGGAATTACATCGAAAATTGCACCAGATAGTACTTCAGGAATTCTTGTGTACTAATCTCTTCAGAACTTGTTTAACCTTTTGGTGCCGGAGGGGTCACACATTCAATGAAACAGAATACTGTCTTCGGCGAAGGTAATGCAAATTGAGTCCACTATTAAGGAAATGTGGAAATATTTGTATTTGAAACTTTATTAAATATTTCCATATTTCCTAGATAGTCCTAATAAACATCCTGAAAACTATAAAGTTTAGAGAAACGAAAAATGATTGACATATCAGTTTTGCCTTTCTCGTACACCAAGGTGTACCGAAAGGCTATATGTTCACTCCAAAAACGAAAATTTGATAGAGCCCTCGGAGGGGTCAAGTCTTATATACCAATCGACTCAGCTCGACGAGTTGAGATGATGTCTGTGTATGTGTATGTTTGTGTGTGTGTGTGTGTGTATGTATGTATGTGCGTATGTGTGTGTGTGTGTACAAAAAGGTCACCTCATTTTTAGATAGTAAATATCAACCGATTTTAACGACCGATGGTTCATTCGACGGGGCATTTTGTCCCATTGTTTCCTATTGAAAATGGTTCGGATAGGTCCAGCCGTTATGGAGTTATGGCCATTTAGGTGTTCCGGATCAGTACCCCAGGAAAGAGCCAGATATGAAAACGCTACAAACCCATGCATGCGACACATCAAACCGTGGCATTTTCGATAACCTGATGAACGGTAAGCAGGGAAATAGCTTAAGACCATATCTGAACCGGTAGTGTTCCGGAACCGGTTCCGGGTGTCATGCGACGCATCAAATCGTGGCTCTTTAGGCATCCTGATAAACGGCTAGCAAGAAAATAGTTTCAGACCATATTTGGAACAACCGATAGTGTTCCGGAACCGGTTCCGGGTGTCCTGCCGGAAATGGTCAGATGTAGAAGTGAACCAAACCCATTCCTGCGGCACATTGAACAGCGGCTTTTTAAATAACATGGTGAACGATTAGCAAGAAAATAGGCTTAGACCACATCTAAGATCTTTTTAAAGACTACCGTTAGTTTCCGGAACCGATCTAGGGTGTCCCGCCGGAAGTAACCAAATGCCAAAAGAATCCAAACCCATGCATGCGACACATCAGATAGCGGCTTTTCCAATAGCTTGATGATCGGTTAGCAAGAAAATAGGCTCAGAAAATATCGATAGTGTTCCAGAACCGTTTCGGTTGTTACACCGGAAGTGTTCAAATGCAAAAATATACCAAACCCATCCATTAGATGCATCAGTTCATGGCTTTTCAGGAAACCTGATGAACAGTTAGCAAGAAACTAGTCTCAAACCGATTCCGGGTGTCCCGCCGGAAGTGGCCAAATGAAAAAGTGATTCTAACCCATGCATTATATACATCAAATCGTAACTTTTTCGATAACCCGAAACACGGTTAGCAAGAAAACTGGCTCAGACCGCATTTAAAACCACCGGTAGTGTTCCGGATTGGGTTTCTCGAGTATCCTACCGAATGTGGCCAAATACAAAAGTGAACCAAACCCATGCATGCGACACATCAAACCGCGACTTTTTTTTTTAAACCTGAGGAACAATTAGCAAGAAAATAGGCTCAGACCAGCGATAGTGATGCAAAACCAGCATTGGGTGCTTCGCAGGAACTACAAAAGTAAACAAAGTCAATTCAAGTGATAAATATGTGTAAGAGAACAAAATTTTGACTGAACTAAGGCCACATACATACAGAGTCTCACTCTATTTACTACCCATCGTTTCAACGGTTAAATCAAATATTAATCGTTTTTGCTCGTTTGACGTTTACTCAGGGGTCTCCAGTTAGCCTAGTGGTTAAGGCTATGGATCGCCAATCCGGAGACGGCGGGTTCGATTCCCGTTCCGGCCGGGAAAAAATTCTCGACTCCCTGGGCATAGTATATCATTGTGCTTGCCACACAATATACTAATTCATGCAATGGCTGGCAAAGAAAGCCCTCCAATTAATAACTGTGGAAGTGCTCAAAGAACACCAAGTTGGAGAGAGGCAGGCCAAGTCTCAGTGGGGACGTAGAGCCATAAAGAAGAAGAAGACGTTTACTCACTACCGCCATCAAGTCAGCAGCGGATTGTGAAACGCAACGTGATTAGCATTTGGCGATTATTTATTCGTGACGATGAGTATAATAGCAATATATTCCAAAATGATATGTCTGTTTGTCTGCACTAAAGCAATCTCATCAAATTACACCATTTCAGATTCCTGAGGTGTAAAAATATACAATAGATGGGTCAACGTTATTTGGGAAAATGAAAATTATCGCATCAGCCCAGAACAAAGTTTTTTCAAACCTCTTTTGCGTCTAAAACTACTGGGAATTTTTTTATGGGATATAGTATGGGCAATTCACTTGCTTGCATTTTTTGTCAAATTTTACATGATTCTTGTAACCTATGATAGTAAAATATAGCCTCTAGTGTGAAGAAAAAAAATTCGAAGACGTAAAGTCATCTGTGATTGTGAAAGAAGTTATATCCTAGCTTGTAATTATCGTCTTGATGTTCATCGGCCTTCAGTGATAGTGAAGGTACTCAAGCATTCAAAATAAAATTCTGATATTTTTAAGCTCTGTCTATACGTAAAACATAACGTCATAAGTTTCCCAATTTTATTAAAATTATTGCTTTTCTAAATAAAAGATTCTCAGGAACAGATCGGATTACGTCGACGGAAAGATCATGCTTCGGAATGATGGCCCGTGCACAGAAACTTGCTAATCAAAGCATAGTGGAAGATTTCAAAAGCAGGGACCGAATTCTAGACCGTCGGATAGGTAGGAGATCGTCCGCATCACGACGGTTTCAAACCGTACGGAATCAATAAATACCAAAACATCCGTATGACATTTTTGGGCAAAGCCGTCTTGACTAGGAAACCTTGACCGATTGAACCCTTGAAAAGGCCCCATGCGGACCGAAATGTCGAAAAAAAAATAAACTAGTGTTTTCGATTTCCCCAAAAGACTGCAAAACCAACATTCTGAAGCAAAATCTTCTCAGTCGTATCCCAACCAAGGAATGATTATGAGTACATGTCCGACGAGAAAGGCACTATCACCACTAGGTGGATTGATCTGGGTTTTTTTTTTAATAAAAGCTGCATTTGAATATTGGTTACGTTCACATGTATTCATTAAACTTTCATCAAGAATATCAAAAGGTGTTTAATACTCCGGGATGTTCTAGGTGTTCCAAGCTGTTCTACAGTAAAGGCCTTAAAATCTTCAAGAATAACTTTATGTGTTTTCGCCATAAATAATAGCATCGCATAATCTTCTGGGATCCATGCACCTCTTGAAAACTCAAAGTTCATTACGAGACATTATAGGGATATTCCAGATCAGCCAAACTACCTTGGAGAACTTCAGGTTTACACTCGTAGCCATATCTGCTATATCGAGTAACGTTGAGTAATCAACCGCAGTTACTGGACCAACCTGAAGTCTACCGAAAATTATTATGAACCTTTGGGACATTCAGGGTCGTCCAAACTGTCCTGAGGTTTAGCTCTTGACAGTAACAGCCAGAGATGCCAGATATACAGATTTTTCTGTATTATACAGATTTTTGACCTTCTATACAGACAAGATACAGAGTACAGAAAAATACAGATTTTTAAAATGTTATACAGATTTCTCCAGAAAGCATAAAATATGAAGTTATTTTCAATAAATTTAATTAAAACTTCATGAATTGCTTCTTAATCTTTAAAGAATTTATGAAAATTTGTACAATTTCACACATGTTTTAGAAAAATAAATACCAGTAAAAATTAAAAACCGTCTAAAAGTAAACATTTCTATTGAAGTCTAGGACTCCCGGTGCCTGCTAGACTCTCAAAACCAAATAAGATTGTTATGCACAAAGCGTGCGGGAATTTGAACAATATTCAACCCAGTTAGAACACCACTGTGATTGCCTGTACGACCCATTATTATGAAGCTTATACACATTTATAAGAGGGTAGAGACACAAAGCGTATTGGTGCGTGGAGATACCTGTTTACGAGGACGGAAGCAAATGCCCTTCTATTAGGATATCGACTTTGTAGGTAAATTGTGCATGAATACAATGAATATTTTTATAGATGTGATATTTTTTTTTCTTTTTAGCTGACCATGAATAAATACGTTTGCTGTAAGAGTCGGTTCATCTCTATCTCCCGCAACAAGGATCCATGAACCCCTTAACTCTCAAGGGTCACTTCATTATAGCTTTGTGATAGTTCCGGATCAGGTTTACCGGAGAAGTGGAAGGAAGGAGTCATTTGTCCAATCTACAAGAAAGGTGACAACTTTGTATTTGAGAATTTCCGAGCTAACACAATTCTGAATACCGCCTACAAAGTGATATCCCACTCAAAGTTTGTTTAATTGAGGTTATGGGAAGTTATAAAGCCGACTCCGTTGACGACCGCTGAACAATGGACCAGAAGTTATCGTTGCGCGCATAGACTTCAGGATCTAAATTCAAGAGCAGTTTGGATGACCTAGGATATACAGAAAAATATACTGCATCATATTATACCCATTTTGTGCTGCTGTGCACCAAAACTACCGAAATAGGGTATATGTACTATTCCTTGGCCTAATTTGCAAGCCGCCTTGACAATTTTGACCATAACTCATGAATTAATAGCACTAGAAATAATATGTCGACCCTAGGCAATGCATGTTTCACCAATTGGAAGTAAGCTAACATAAAAAATTAAGAATTTACTTAATTACGTTGAAAAGACTATAGCCTATTAGTGGATACAACGTTGGCCTATTGCTTTCCATGCACTAGAACCACTTATTACCTCATTTTTTCAATATTTCTGCTGACGTATTATCACTGTTTGTTCACCAATCTTACTTTAAAATTACATTTTCGGAGCCAAATTTTCAAAAAAAAACTGTAAATAAATCACTTGAGCTAAAGCTCTTTCTTAATTTAGTAACGAAAACAACGCCACCCTATTATTGTGTTATATTTTTACAGTCACCGCACACAAAATCTTTCTTTCTATTCGTTCTTTCTGGTCCTTACGCAAGCAATGTTGTTGACGTCACTGTATCGGTGTTTTTGACGTCACTTTACTGATGGGCCAAGATTTGGGCACACAGTAAAAAAAAGTCCTCAATATTCGGCCCACATTCAAGTTGTCAAATAGGTAGTTATTATTCGTTGAAAACAAATATACAAGTTCAAAATAGCGTCTTTGATCGTCGTATCAATGTTCAGTTATTGAAAGTCAATTCGAAATGTTCCAGAATCATGCCATTTATGATCACTAGCCACTAAGCCGAACAATCATGGCGTCTACAAAAGCTAAACAAAGTGACATTTTCATTCAATTTTAAAGCTTAAAAGTGCTAAAATTGAAACAAAATGTTACAGTTGTTTGGCGCATAGCTTTGCCGATATCCAGTTATGCGTGTTTGTTTGTGTTTTTGGTTTACGTTGCGATAGGCCGAACGAGGGGACCATGCCAACGAAGCATCCTGATACCCTACGTAGAAAAAACTCTATAATATCACTTGTTAAAATGGCGGCTTCGAAAGGGTTAAGAAATTATTCTAAGAACTCCACCAGGAGTTCTTCCAAGGATCTCTCGGAAATTTATTGAGAATAACGTAAGAAATTGATTCAGGATTTCTTATGCTGGAACCCTTTCTGTAATTAAAAAAACACTTTTTTTAGGAATCTCTTAAGATATCACTAGGATTTGTTAAGGAATTCCTTCATATAATCCTCCAGGTATTTTTTTTTAAACGCTTTCATGAATTTCTTCAAGAATTCTGCGAAGCTTTTTTCTGTGCAACGTTTGAAAGAACTTCAGAAAAAAAAATCATGGAGAAATATCGAAATCCTTGTAAGCACCTTTGCAAGAACTTCCCTAGGAATCTCTGGAAGGTTTTTGAAATCAAATTTTAGAGGTGCTTTTGAAAAACTCTATGGAAGAACTTTTGAAGTTATTTCTTGCTGATATTCCTGAAGAGATCCCTTAAATTTTTAAAAAGTCTTTTGAGATATATTTATATATGTATCTGAAGGAATACCTTAACCCGTTAACGCCCAAGGTGTCTCACAATTTAAATCTTTAAATAAATTTGTTATCAAAGGTCAAGTTCCAATAAAATAAGCATGATTTGACGAATAAAATGGAAGTCCAGGTATACCTCGATTTAGTGGACCCTCGATTATATAGACCCTCGATTTTATGTACTTCGATTTTATGTACATTTTACCTCGATTTTATGCACATTTTTTTTAATGGTAAAATTTTAAATATTCTATCAGTTTAAAATTTGTAGTTATCATGATGACTTATAATGCAGGGGTTTTCAAGCTTTTGACACGCGGAGCACTTCATATCAATAAATTGTTTTGTGAAGCACCCATTATAAGCCTGTGCAGCCTTTGATGCTGTCTTGCTCTCTCTCTTAGGAATTTTGACGTTTACTGAAGTCCCCGTTTTCAAAAATTACGATGGAGTGAGGAAGATAGCACATACTGGAGCACAGGCTAATTTCTGAATACCTGGAGGAATCTTTGAAGGAACCGCTTGGGAAATTCCTGAAGGAACTTCTGGAACAACTTCTGAATGAATCCATGGAACAAGTTTTGAATAAACCTCTGCCGAAATATCTGATGTAATTCTAGTAATATTGAAGAAGTCTCTAAAGATATTTCTATAAGTATCGCTGAAAAAAATTCAGAAGGAATAAAAAAATCTTAAGAAAATTCTAAACAAACTCCTGATAGAATTTCTGAAAAAGAAAGGTTTATTTTTAGAATCCATAGATGGAATTTCTTAAGAAATCCCGTAAGGAATACCGGATAACTCCTGGTGGAATACCTGACAAAACCTCTTGAGATATTTTTGAAAAAAAAAATCCTGGAGAAACTCCCAAATAAATATCCTAAACATTTTTTTAATGAATTCCTGGAGAAATCCATAGGGAAATGCTTGGAGGTACGCTTGGAGGAAATCCTGGGGAAATTTCTAGGAAAATGCATAGACGTGCTCCCGGCGGAATTTCTGATGAAATCTCTGCGTAAATTTCTGCAGGAATCTCGGCAAGAATATCTTTCAGCCTTTCCGTAGCAATCCTCTGCAAAGAAGTCTGCAAAATCTGCAGAAAAAAAAAACTAAAGTAATCCTTGGGGGATTTATTAAGCAATTTCTAGAAGAGGAATGTCTTAAAGGAATGGCTATTCCTTTATGATCTCTTGCAGAACTCCTGAAGCAATCCTTGGAGATAGTTCTTTAGAAAGCTCCTGAGAAAATTTTGAAGGAATTTTGAGTTTCTGATTATCAATGTATTCGTGAATCATATTCTAAGAAAAAGTTCATGGAGTATTTTTGAGAAAGTTCATGGATGGTTTTATAGATGAATTCTTTGAGAAAAATCTGGAGGAATCTCTATTAAAGAAATCTGAAGAAATTCGTAGATGATTTTCTGGAACAATCTATGCAAGATATTTTGAACCCAAGATATTATGAATACAAGACTTTTTTAAGGAGTTCTTGAAGAAATTTCTAAATGTCATTCTAAAGTCTAAAGGAATCCCTAGAAGATTGTATGAAAAAAATCTTTACTGAATTTCTTTGGGATTTCCTGGATGACTTTTTGAAGTAAATCTACTATCTGTTTCCAAATAATCTCCTCAAGAATTCCTGGAAGTTTTTTTCATGGAACTCGTAAAAGATTTTTTGAATGAATCCTGGGATGGATCTCAGCAAAGGTCCATGAAAGAATTATTGGAAAAACTGTGGATTTTTTTTAAAGTAATCCATGGAGAAATTTGTAAAGAAATCTCTGGAGATAATTTTGAAGAATTTATTAGTCGAATTTATGGTAAAAGCCATGGGAGATTTTCCGAAAGAATCCCTCAAAGAATTTATGAAACCTCCAGGGTAGTTTCACTGCAGAATCACTGCAGAAAATTCTCCAATGGATCTCACTTTTCACTTTTTTTTCCCTGGAGGAATTTCTAGAGAAATTCCAGGACGTTTTTCTGACAGAAATTCAGATTCAAAAAAACCCTGGAGTAATCTTCAAAGGAAACCCCTGAGAAAATTTTGGAATAAATTTTTGGGGGATCGTTTGATAGAATGCTTAAAGGAGTTTTCGAATTGGTTTCATAAGAGAAACAAATCTAAAAAAGTCTTGATAAAAAAAGAAAGTTCGGAAGAAATCCTACATAAAACAAATCAAACGCAACTCTTTCTGAAACTTCTGGAAAAATTCCTAATGGAATTCCTGGAGAAATTGAAAGTTGCTGTAGGAATTATTGGTGAAATCCTTTAAGGAATTTTCAAAGTAACCACACTTCAAATTTGTAAAATGAAGTTTTGAAACATTTTCTGAAGAATTGTATCAGAAGGCATCGCTGAAAGTTTTATTAAAGGAATTTCTGGAGAAATTTCTAATTAAATGTCTAAAGAAATTTCTGAAGGAATCTCTGAACGCATTTTTGTAAGAATTTCTTCAGGAATTTCTGCTCAAATTCATGGATATTTTTTTGTATAAAAAAGTGAAGGAATGTCAGAAGAAAATCATGAAAGATGCTTTGAAAGAATTATTTGTGAAATTTATAGAATAGAAAGAATTACTGATCAAATCGCTGAATAAAATTTCCGGATGAATCCAAGGATTTTTTGACCAAATACTCGGACAAGTTTTCGCAAACATAAACAGAAAGTAAAACATTTCTGAAGAAATTGTTGATATGTAGATATATTAAAGAAACCTTCAAAAGATTCTCCAAACAAATGCCTAGAGAAATTTATGAACAAATAACTAAAGGAGTTTCTGAAGTAATTCATGGACAAATTTCTCAAACAATCTCTGAAATGATTTGTGAAAAATCATGGAGGAATCGGTTAAGCAATTCTTGCCAAATTTCGTTAAATATTTTTTGTGACTCTTTGTGAACATGATGATTTGATGTGGGAAGTTTGGCAGCCTATTTATTGCACCCATAAACAAATAGAAACGCTCCATAGAAAATCAAAAAGCGCTCCATAAAGAATGAACATATGTTCCATGAAAATGTGCAATGTTACCCATAAATATTTGAAAACGTTCCATACTTTATAAAAAAATGTACCGGTAAAACATAAATGAAATTTTGCACCAATAAATAATACTGAAATGCTCCATAATAAAATACAAATGCTCCATGGAAAAATGCAAATGCTCCATAAAAAATAAAATTGTACCCATAGAAAATTGCATATTGCTCCATAGAAAAATTAAATTGCACCATAAAAAATTGAAATTGCACCATAGAAAATAGAAATAAACTGCACCATAGAAATTATAAATTGCTCCATGAAAAATTTAAAATCGTCCATAGATAGCCTATTCTCATAATTTAATTCGATAGGGCTGAATTGTTTTACATTGCACTGCTTTAGTGATTCAAATGTTTAAAGTTATGGAGAATTTTCATTTTTTTTTTTTATGGAGCAAATTGTATTTTATGTGATGCAGTTTAATAATACTCCATTCCCAGTTGTGCATTTGGACGAGTCGGACGTGTGCTCCGTATCTCACCACGCGATAGACCTCGTATAAGTGGAGTTTTTTCCCCCGCAAGTGCGGAAGGTTTTTTATATCGTACGTTTTCCTGCTTGTGCGAAGTGTAGTGTCGCAAGGTGGTATCCAGCGCAACCCGGGAAGCGAGGTGCTTGCATCATCGTACATCAAAGAAGAAGCATCGCATCCAAGAAAGTCATCTTTATCGCCATCATCAGCCCCTCCGTCATCGTAGAGGACGGCGGCGACGGGTGCGAAGGCAGACGCGACGGACAGCTTTACCATCGACCTGCCTGTGATAAATATCTACCTGCTTCGGTCAGATAAGTATCACTCTTTCGATACACTCTTTTGTCCGCCCAATTTGTTTTGATCGCTTTTGTCTATTGTATCCCCAGTCCACATTCGACCACGTGCTTTTTTTTGACATCCATAACAGTGGTTCCCAAACTACTGTATACGGGTAAGGGTGTACAAACTGTAAATAACAGAACATTTTTTTTTGTTTTTTTTTTATTAGCTATTTTTTCTTTTTTTTCAATACCGTTTTTTTTGCATTCTACAGGGTGCGCTAAAATAAACATAAGAATTGAATTCGTATATTATTAGTACAAGTTTTTTTTTTTGCTTTATTTTTTTTCTATATATTATTAACATTGTTTGGTTTACAAACCAAACAGTTGTCGTCCTAAGGAAGAAAGTGCACTGTAAATACTTTAAGGTTTTTCTCTTCCTCTTTTGCACTTTTGAGTTATTTTCCATAAATTTGTTTCCACATGGACGATTCGATTGGAGGCGAAACGCCTCCCAATGATATCATTGCTCGTACGCGGTTTTATCAGCCATCTTCGCCTGGACCTTGGGTTGTCTATTTCCGGCGCAAATGCAAACCATTGAATATGCTTTCGATTTCTCGAGAGCTGACGCGTAAGTATCCTGGGACCGTTATTCACCAAGTGAAAGCATCCAAGCTGCGTGTTACCGCACCTAGCTACAAAGCAGCAAATGAAATTGCTCAACACGAAGCGTTTACTGTTGAATACGCGGTCTATGTGCCAGCACGAGAAGTGGAGGTGGAGGGGAAGATCCTCGACGAAATGCTGACATGTGAGGACATCAAGACCGGCTTTGGTCGATTCAAAAATAGGTCAATTCCTGATGTGGCTATCCTAGACTGTAAACGCTTATCTAAGGTTTCCATGGAAGGAAATAAAAAGGTGTACTCGCCTTCAGCGTTTTTTCGAGTGACTTTTCCAGGTTCCGTCCTCCCGGAATTTGTTGTAATTGATGGTGGTTTTTACCCAGTGCATCTTTTTAGGCCGAAGGTTTTTAATTGTACCAAATGCAAGCAGTTTGGTCACAGTGATAGCTTTTGCGACAACAAGCCCCGTTGTGGCAAATGCAACCAAGCTCATTTGGAGGACTCTTGCACACAGGAAGCGGAAAAATGTAGCTACTGTGGCGGAGATCCACACGACTTGCAAGTTTGCCCGGCTTACAAAAGACGCATTCGAAATGAGAGTCGCTCTATTATAAGGCGCTCCAAGCAGACCTATGCGGAGATGGTGAAATCTTATAAAACACCAGATTCCGTCCCAGTTGAAAATCCCTATCAGGAGTTGTCTTCCGATGATCAGGACGATGGCGAAACTGATGAGGGTGGATCTCTTTCGGAGGTACACGCACCTGGAAAAAGGAAGTCATCATCTTCTCCGGGATTGCGCCGAAAGGTCTTTTTGAAGTCTTCCCTCAAAAGTTTGCCAAATGTCAAAGGGGACGGGGTAAACTTAAAAACTCCGAATAATCAGGTTCCTCTAGCTTCAGATCCATGTTGTAGCAAGAACCTGTCACCCCCGTCTCCGCCTGTTAAATACACTTCAAAGAGAAATAATCGACAAGGTAGCAAGAAAAAAGCTACCAAAGTTCCTCGCAGTTCAAGCAAGCCTCCTAGACCCAAGCGAGGACTGTTTACTTTTAGGGTTCTCGTGGATCGCTTATATGATGCCCTCAGCCTTCCAGAAACATTTAGAGGCATTATTGATATGTTTATACCTACAGTAGAAGAATATCTTCGGAATCTGACACAATCATGGCCCCTCCTTGCTGCGATCATATCTTTCGATGGATAATTCATCAAGTGAGGTACAAGATATGATCACTGTGCTACAGTGGAACTGTCATAGTCTAAAACCTAAATTAGACCTGTTTAAGTTTTTGATTCACAACTCTGATTGTGATATATTTGCCCTTTGTGAAACATGGCTTTCTTCTGAAGATGAACTCAACTTCCACGATTTTAACATTATACGCCAGGATAGAGATGACCATTATGGGGGAGTTCTTTTGGGGATCAAAAAGACTTACTCATTTTATAGAATTCCAATCGCGACTCATCCTGGCATAGAAATCGTCGCTTGCCAAATAAACGTAAAGGGTAAAGAACTTTGCGTAGCTTCCGTTTACATTCCTCCAAGAATTTCAATTAACCGCCGTCATCTTTGGAATGCGGTTTCTGCACTATCACATCCAGTTTTAATTCTGGGTGATATGAACGCGCATGGTACAGGGTGGGGCGAACCATATGACGATAATAGAGCGGCCGTTTTCTATGATTTGTGCGACGATTTCAATTTGAACATTTTAAATACAGGTGAAGTGACACGTATTGCATCTGACGGCAAAGAAAGTCGTCTCGACCTATCACTGGGGTCAAGTTCACTATCATTCGATTGCTTGTGGAAGGTAATCGAGGATCCTCATGGTAGTGATCACTTACCCATTATAACCACCATAAAGCATAATAGTGAAAGGTCAGACCATCCAATTCAGGTTCCTTTTGACCTCACAAGGAATATCGATTGGCAAAAGTATGCAGAAGCGGTATCTTTTGGCATCGAATCATTCAATCCCCTCCCACCTTTGGATGAGTATCGATTCCTGTCTGAACTGATATATAAGAGTGCATTAGAATCACAAAAACGACGTGTTCCAAGTGCAACCTTCAAAAGAAGACCAGCCACACTAGGCTGGGATGATGATTGCACCCAGTTGTATCTTAAAAAATCTGATGCTTTCAAAACTTTTCGTAGGCACGGTACCTCAGATCTTTATCAAGAGTACGCAAAGCTCGAAAGACAGCTGAGAAACCTGCTGAAAGCGAAGAAGCGTAGTTATTGGCGACACTTCATTGAGGGTCTCTCAAGAGAAACTTCAATGACAACGCTTTGGAGAGTGGCTCGCAACATGCGAAACCGCTCTTCTTCTAATGAGAGTGACGAATACTCCAACCGTTGGATATTCAGCTTCGCGAAAAAGGTCTGCCCAGACTCAGTCCCAGCACAACCGATTTCTTGGGAAACATCCCCAAGAGACGGTTCTCTGGACAGACCCTTCACTATGCTGGAACTTTCTATGGCTCTTCTTTCATCAAACAATTCTGCTCCGGGAAGCGATATGATCAAGTTCAATCTTCTAAAGAATCTCCCAGATATCGCGAAAAGACGATTACTGGACCTGTTCAACTCATTCATGGAGAACAACATCGTTCCGCATGAATGGAGACAGGTCAAAGTAATAGCTATTCAAAAGCCTGGTAAACCAGCGTCTGATCATAATTCATACCGCCCAATTGCTATGTTATCATGTTTAAGGAAATTGTTGGAAAAAATGATCCTATCACGACTCGATCATTGGGTCGAATCGAATAATTTGCTTTCAAATACACAATTCGGGTTTCGCAAGGGCAAAGGAACAAACGATTGTCTAGCGTTGCTTTCAACAGATATTCAACTGGCCTTTGCGGAAAAGGAGCAACTGGCTTCAGTTTTCTTGGATATTAAGGGCGCCTTTGATTCAGTTTCCATAGGAATATTGTCAGAAAAACTGCACAATAGTGGACTTCCAGGAATTTTAAATAATTTCTTGTATAATTTGTTGTCAGAAAAACATATGAGTTTCAATCTCGGACAACTGACAACTTCCAGAATTAGTTACATGGGCCTACCCCAAGGCTCATGTTTAAGTCCCTTGCTTTATAATTTTTACGTGAAAGACATTGATAGTTGCTTGGAAGGACAATGCACGCTAAGACAACTTGCAGATGATGCTGTGGTTTCTCTAAAAGGCCCACATGCAGAAATGTTGCAAAGACCATTGCAAAATTCTCTAAATAATCTGTCAATCTGGGCAAGAGATTTAGGGATCGAGTTTGCTCCGCAAAAAACTCAATTGGTTGTGTTTTCTAGAAAGCGGAACCCAGCCCAACTGAAACTCAATCTTTTGGGAATAGAAATCGACCAGTCTTTGACTTCGAAATACCTTGGGGTCTGGTTTGATTCAAAAGGCACTTGGGGTACCCAAATCAAGTATTTGGTGCAAAAATGTCAACAAAGGATCAATTTTCTACGCACAATTACCGGAACATGGTGGGGTGCTCACCCGGAAGACCTCATAAAACTTTACAAAACGACTATTCTCTCTGTTATTGAGTATGGCTCTTTCTGCTTTCACTCAGCAGCAAACTACCACCTAATAAAGTTGGAACGAATTCAATACCGTTGTTTGCGTATTGCTCTCGGCTGTATGCACTCAACGCATAATGCGAGCCTTGAGGTCCTGGCAGGGGTGAAACCTCTCCAGAACCGATTCTGGGAGCTCTCGCTAAGGTTACTTATCAAGTGTGGAGTGAGCAACACACTTGTCATTGAAAACTTCGAAGAAATGCTCAGTCTGAACACTCAATCAAAATTCATGAGAATTTATCTGTTCTACATGTCATCTGACATAAGCCTACCAAGTTATAATCCTCCCCGTGTACACTTCACTAATGACAGTACCTCTGTTAAATACGATCTGTCCATGAAACAAGCTATTCATGGAATACCAGATCAACTTCGATGTATATCTATTCCTCGCATTTTTAACGAAAAGTACCAAAATGTCAATTCCTGTAAGAGATTCTTCACTGATGGGTCTCGCATAAATGGATCCACTGGTTTCGGTGTCTTCAATGAAAATTTCACCGCCTTCCGCAAACTTCAGGAACCTTGTTCGGTTTATGTTGCTGAGCTGGCAGCAATCAATTTCGCTTTGGGGATGATTTCAAACATGCCCGTAGACCATTTCTTCATCTTCTCGGATAGCCTTAGTTCGATTGAGGCACTCCGGTCGATGAAACCTGTAAAACATTCATCTTACTTTCTTACAAAAATAAGGGAGCAGATGGGTGCACTGGTCGAAAGATCATACAAGATTACCTTTGTATGGGTCCCCTCACATTGCTCAATTTATGGCAATGAGAAGGCGGACTCTCTCGCAAAGGTGGGCGCACAGGAAGGTGAGATCTATGATAGAAGAATTTCACATGATGAATTTTTCCATTTTGTTCGCCAGAGTTCTCTTCAAAGTTGGCAAAATGATTGGCGAGATGGCCAGCTGGGACGGTGGTTACATTCCATTATTCCTAATGTTTCTTTGCGAGTGTGGTGGTATGGTTTGGATGTAAGTCGCAATTTCATTCGCGTGATGTCAAGACTTATGTCCAACCATTACTCGCTAGACGCGCATTTACACAGGATTAACCTCGCGTTGAGCAATGTTTGTACTAAGTGCGGTTCCGGTTATGATGACATCGACCACGTAGTTTGGCAATGCCCGGATAATGACGCCTCCAGAGCGCTACTATTGGATACCCTTGAGGCCCGAGGTAGACAACCCTTTGTTCTTGTGAGAGATGTGTTGGGGACCCGCGATGTCACATATATGGGATGTATTTTCGACTTTCTTCGCTCTGCTGGTATAAAAGTTTAATTCGCTTGTGTTTTCTTCTCCAGTTTTTTTTTTCTCTGTTTTGTCCTCTTTGTGTTACCAAGCTACTCCTGGCCATCCGGAAGACCAAGTCCCACAACAAGTTGGTACCAACACCACAAGGCACCGAATTCGCTAGCAAGATGCGATTCACCCCCGGATGAGCAGCAGTGAAACCTTTGGCCCAATCCTTACCCTGTCCATCCCTCAAAATGTGACCTTCTAACCTCGAGCTGCCACGAGTACCCTGGCTTCCACCCATTACTAACAGATATCATTAAAAAGTTATTACTCTGTATAATGTATAGTATTAAGTACAAAGAAAGATCCTCGGCTCCGTAAAGCGTTATACGCGATTGAGCCCCAAATAAATGAACTAGATAAAAAAAAAAAAAAAATTTAATAATACTTATGGAGCGTTTGTCTATTTTCTATGGTGCAATTTCAATTTTTTTATGGTGCAATTTAATTTTTCGATGGAGCACTATTCAATTTTCTATGGGAACAATTTTATTTTTTATGGAGCATTTGCATTTATCTATGGAGCATTTGTATTTTATTATGGAGCATTTCAGTATTATTTATTGGTGCAAAATTTCACTTTTAATGAGAAAGTTTTATGTTTTACCGGTACATTTTTTATTAAGTATGGAACGCTTTCAATTATTTATGGGTACCATTGCACGTTTTCATGGAACATATGTTCATTCTTTACGGAGCGCTTTTTGATTTTCTATGGAGCATTTGCATTTTGTTATGGTTGCAATAACCTTTTGCCGGGAAGTTTTATTCGGAGACCGTCGTAATAAAGTTGAAAATTTTGCGTTCACTCAATTTTATTTAACACCTCAGAATTGCAACAAAAGGCCGACCAGATAGCGGTACAAACCAACACTACTCATACAGAAAGATCGTTCAGCAAATACAGCACAACCAGTAACCACGCTGTATCAAATGCTTGTCACGAATCTCTAAATTTCCGAAGGAGCTCCTTACGGAATTTCAAATGGGATCCCTGGAGGAATTTATGAAGCAATTCATAAAGAATTTCCAGGGTAAATAAATCCTCGGAGATATTTTCATAGGAATTCCTAAATTAATTTCTGAACTTTTAAAAAATTTTTGGGACATTTATGCAACAAAGATATTGTGTATGTCCATTGCTCAAAATATAGGCTTTTGAATCAACCATACATAGTATTGGAGAAGAAAGATTTCAATGGTAACAAAATAGCGAGATAGTAGATTATCGTTAATTAGCGAGAATTACTAATATATGCCAAAAACTCCGAGCCTTTTATCGAAAACGAAATTTTCATGCAGTTTTTATATGTTTTGGTACATTCCGGTACAAAATTAATATAAAAATAAAATAAAAATTTTTGCTTCGATTTTATGTAAAATTCGATTTTATAGACATTTCAAAAATTGAAATGTCCACTAAATCGAGGTATACCTGTCTATGGTGTAGTTCCAAAAAAATCTTTATTGTAGGTCCTCAATATCTCATTATTTTCTCGAGTTCTATTTTAGCACAACTTCTACGCTATCGTTATATTCTGATCCGTATCGATACAATACAGCTCTAAACAAGAGAGAGAGATGATAAACACTCAAAAAGAATAGAAAAAGGCCTTATAAGCTGGGGCAGAAATATAACCCGATAAACGCCTATAAGTATGCAATGCATTGTCCTTGTAATTTCATACAGTTTCGACTGCAGTGTTCAACATTTCTCATTTTTTTAACAAATCAAATAAAAAGTGCTCACTATGTGTAGCATAACCAAACGTTAAAATACTGTAGAAGTTAGATTTTACACAGATTATGATTTCTGATAAAGTAATTGAGTTTTTCCTTCAGATCCCCACACACTCTCTTTACGTACTCACGTAAACTTTTCAGAACTTTTGCATGTTTAAAAAAAATCGTGTTAAGTACTGTTCCTTTTAATTTGTATCCTTTGCAGATACGTGTTTCGACCTCAACTATAAGGTCGTCTTCAGTGCCTGGTACTTACAGGTATTCCACTAACACGCTCAGGTTCATCATCATTCCATGTTTTATATAAAATTTCAACCAGATATACTCTACACGGCTTCTCCACTTATGTTAGTACTACTCCATGTTTTTTTACTCGTGAACAATGTGTGGGTTTTATGGTGTTATCCTGGGCACTATCAATCAACTGCAATTTAAAATTACGTACCAAACTCTAAAAAACATAACGCTGGGGAAAGAACATTCCCGGTAGAAATCCCTGAAGGAATCCCGGGAGGATTTACTGAAGGATTTCTGTGAGGCATATCTGGTACAATTCTGAGGGAATCTTAACTGAAAGCTTGGTAGGAATCCCTGAAATGATCACAGAAGAAATCGCGGGAGGAATTGCTGTATTAATCCCGAGCGAGGATCCCGGCTCGTAGAAACAATTCCATTAGGATTCTCTGAATATGTTTCGACAGAACACTTGAAAGTATACTAAAATGAATATGTGAAGTAATTTCAGCAGAAATCCATGAAAAACTGGGGGTTGAAATTTCTGAAAAAATCCTTTCATGGTTTTCCAAAGCAATTCTGGCAGAAATCCCTGAAGTTATTCCTGAAGGAATCCCGTAAAGAGTACCTGATGGAATCCTTAGAGAGATCATGACAGGAATGCCGGCCAGAAGCCAACCAGGTATTCCTTCAAAAACTATAGAAGATGTCTCTATGATCTAGCATTGCCTGAAAAAATCTCGAAAGAAATCTATTTTTTTTTCTTTTTTTTTCGGGAGGAATCTCTTAAGGAATCACAGCAGGAATTCTGGAAGAAATCTTTGAAGGAATTCCAGCACAAATCCCTGAAGGAATGCAGAAAAGAATAACTAAAATAATATTTTCAGGATTTTCCAAAGCAACCCCTGCAAAAATCCCTGAAGAGAACTTCGGAGCAATCCGTACAGCAATCTCAGAAGCAATATCTGAAGGAATCCCGG
The DNA here is from genome assembly GCF_035046485.1 of Aedes albopictus. Taxonomy (NCBI): domain Eukaryota; kingdom Metazoa; phylum Arthropoda; class Insecta; order Diptera; family Culicidae; genus Aedes; species Aedes albopictus. The sequence continues at coordinate 78,141,913 of NC_085137.1, read as the reverse complement.
AAATAAACCTGGGAAGATTTTCGAAAAAAATGCCTGAAGAAATCCTGGAAAGAATTCCTGAAGGTATCTCGAAAAAAAAACCTCAGCTCATCTAATCTCAACTCAATTCTTCACCCTACTCTCTAGCCTCTACATTTCTGTCTTCTTCGCCCTTTATTCCAACCCTCTCCTCTACGCTCTATCATAACCTTCAACTCTACCATCTGTCCTACCCTCTACCCTATCGTCTACCATAACCACTGCCTTATCCTTTACCGTACCCTCAAGTCTATATTGTGCTTAATCGTACCGTCTACCCTACTCTCTACTCTAACCATTTTCTTACCCTCAACCCTACTCTCTATCCTACCCTCTTCTCTACCGTCTACCCTATCCTCTACACAAACCTTCTAGTCCACTCCCTCTACGCTATACTTCACCAAACCCTCTACCCGACCGTCTGCTCCACCGTTTACCCTACCCGCTACCTTACCATCTACCATGACCTTCTACCGTTTTCTCATAAAACCCGATCGATAGATACCTATATTGCATGGTATCATAGCTCAAACTACCATACTTATATGGTCCGCCATCTTGAATTTCTAAATAGGGTCAAATATCGATTTTTGATTTCTACGAATGTAACCCGATCGATAGATACCTATATTGCATGGTATCATAGTTCAATCTACCATTCCGTGGCCGCCATCTTGGATATGGTCCGCCATCTTGGATTTCAAAATGGCGGTAAATATCAATTTTTTACTTCTACACATCAAGCCCGATCGATTGATATTGAATGGTATTATAGCTCAAACTACCATACTGTGGCCGCAATTATATGGTACGCCATATTGAATTTCTAAATGGGGTCAAATATCGATTTTTGATTTCTACTAACGAAACCCGATCGATAGATATCCATATTGCATGGTATCATAGCTCAATCGACCATTTCGTGGCCGCCATATTGGATTTCAAAATGGCGTCGAACATTCATTTTTGAGTTCTACTTAGGGTCTGTCCATAAACTACGTAGACTCTTAGGGGGGACGGGGGGGTCTGGCCAAAGTCTACGCTTCATACAAATTTCGAAAGTTTTGTATGAACAAAAGTCTTCGAGGGGGGAGCGGGGGGGGTCTGAGATGGCCAAAAATAAGTCTACGTAGTTTATGGACAGCGCCTTATGAAGCCCATAGCATAGTATCCGAAGCAGCATTGCCGAATAAAAAGCATATATTCTGGAATTTTGACCGCCATCTTGGAATCAAAGCCGCCATCTTCAATTCCAATACCCCTACTACCACCTCCACATCGTTAGGAATGTGCATGATAAATTTGATTGAAATTTCTTGACGCATTCCAGAGTTATGCATATGTTCTGTCATACAAGGGATGGCCAAAATGTTTGGGATAGGCAACTTTTTTTACTTTCTCAAAAATGTTTAACATGCTGTAACTTTTCATAGATTGCATAAAAAATTCTCAAATTTTGACTGTTTGTCAACCTATTATATGTGCATCACTGGTACAAATTTGGGCTCGATTGGTTAATTTTTCGCGAAGCTAGAACCATTCTCGTAAAACACTATTTTTTAGACAATAAATTTTTGAACTCTCATATCTCCGAAACCAGTGAAATGAATCGAATGAAATTTTGAACGTTTATCAAGAATATATTGATTCTTAATGCGACATTATAAAATTTGATATATTCTTACGACAAATAAAGTTATACCGGTTTGACATTTTCACCCATATAGAGAAAAGTAAGTCAAATCTACAATACCGCACAAACATTACTAAATGTGTTCTTCCTTCAATCCAAATAGGCTCTAATATATCTGATTAGAGATATATTGAGAACAGAAGTAAAATTTCTTTGAATATCAAAACTAAAATTTAATGACATTGATGTAAAAATATTACATTTTTTCGAGAAAAATCCGAAAAGTTATCATAGAACTTTTTAAATTGTTCAATTAGTACATATATTTTAATAACTTGTGAAGCACTAATATATTGTTGATAAACGATCAAAATTTCATTTAATTCAGCTCACTGGTTTCTGAGATATGACAATTCAAAAATCAGCTGTCTGAAAAATAGTGTTTTACGAAAACGGTTCTAGCTTCGCGAAAGATTAACCAATCGAGCTCAAATTTGAACCAATGATGCACACATAATAGGTTGACAAACAGTCAAAATTTGAGAATTTTTGATGCACTCTATGAAAAGTTACAGCATGTTGAACTTTTTTGTGAGAAAAAAAAAAGTTGCCTATCCCAAACATTTTGGCCACCCCCTGTTACCTATATACATACGTACATATATATAAACATACAAATAGACAAACAAGCAAACATATAAACATGCAAGCATATAAATATCGCACGCTATGTCTGAACTAGCAGATTATAAAAATTGAATGTACATTGGGTTTCTTTCCACAGAATGTCAGAATTCATGCTATATTATCATATGCAGAAAGTTTAAAAATATTTCATCGGGGAAATTTTGATTTTTTCAGCTTTTTAGTTGTTTTTCATACAAATTTGCATGAAATTCTCATTTTCGGTCAATTTCTCTCCCATACAAAATGTATGGAAAAATTTTCACCGATAGAATATTTTGAAACCTTCTGCAAATGAAAATATAGCTTGAATGCTGATGTTTGGTGGAAAGAAATCCGATGTACATTCATTTTTTATAATCTGCTGGTTCAGACATAGCGTGTATCGCGACACGAATGCCTTCTATGGTAAAATGTCGTGAATAAATAATAATAATAATAATAATAATAATAATAATAATAATAATAATAATAATAATAATAAATATAAACATACAATCATATTAACCATTGTCAAGATTCTAGGATTTTTTTTTCGCATTGGAAATGAAGCTCATAGATCGTGACAATATGTGTTCTTTGCAGCATCGTTTACGCCACCTAGTGAACCAGTCACAAATTATATTGTCCACTATGAGCAAGGTATGGGTGTGGAGAACATCTTCTATGAAGAAAATATTCTAAAATTTTGCATAATACTGGAGATATTCACATCAAAAGGACTGTCCTATTTATAGGACGCTGGGCGTTCGGGGCATCTGTCCTATAAATAGGACGCTGGGCGGATATGGGTAAAGGAATTTTAGAAGAAATACTAGGAGGAATTTCTGAAAAAAATCCATGCAGGAATTTCAAAAGATACCTTCAGTGGAATCCCTGTAGACATCTCAAAAAGTACACTTCAATGAATATCTGGTTCAATATTGGAAGAAATATCGAGAAAATTCGTAAAGCAATCCCAGAAGAAATTTGTGAAGAAATTGCTGGAGAAATATCTCAAGAAATTCTTAGTGAAACCATTGGTGGAATTCCTAGAAAAGTTCATTGAGGATTTTTAAAAAAGTTCCTGAAGAAATCTATTAATAAAATGCTTGTAAGATTTTTGGAAGCAATGATGGAGCAATCTATGGACGTGCCTTTGAAGGAACTTCTGTAGAAATACTTGGAGTAACGCCTAGATAAGCTTGTGTAAGGGTCTGCTAATCGTCCTCCATTTAATCGACCCACCTAGCTCGCCGTGCACCACGTCTTCTTGTACCGTTCGAATGACTCTCGAGAACAATTTTAGTCGGATTGCTATCCTCATGACGTGACCCGCCCACCATAGCCTCTCGATTTTCGCGGTGTGGACAATGGTAGGTTCTTTAAGAAGCTGATGCAGTTCGTGGTCCTTCCGCCTTCTCCAAGTCCCGTCTTGCATCTGCACTCCACCCTAGATGGTACGCAGCACCTTCCGTTCGAAAACTCCAAGGGGGCGTTGGTCCTCTGCACGTGAAGTTCATGTTTTGTGCCCATAGAGGACTACCGGTCTAATCAGCATTTTGTAGATATTGTGCGTTGCATGGAAAGCATAATTATGTCTACTACTTTTTCAAGGTCTTATGTGATGGTCGAAATTCAAATGCGATGCAAATAAAGACTGGAATGCGAAAATTTTGGTCATACAATTCTTTTCATAAATTTAGACTGCGTACTCCAAAATTTTTGATTGATTTTTTTTTTGGATTTTGGGCCAGTAAGGCCGATGCAAATATTATTGTTCTTTTATGACCAAGACCTCTCAGTGGACACGGGGGGGCAAAAAATAAATAAGGAACAAACAAAAAAAAAATTGAAAAATTAGAAATTTTTCCAACTATTGAAAACATATTTTTCAACTATTGAAAAATAGGTTCTTGTAAACATTTTTTCTATTCAAAATAGAGTCATGAGACGCTATGTTTTTTTCGCCCCTCCATTTTTTTTGGATTTTCGAAGGGGGATGGGGGGGGGGTGACATAAAACAAATTAAATATTTGCATCGGCCTAATGGTACATTGTATGTACAGGGGATACTCAAAATAACTGGGACAGGTAAAATTTTCACTTTTCAAAAAATATTCAACTAGCTGTAACTTTTCGAAAAGGGCATTACATTTTCTCAAATTTTTACTGTAAGTTCATCAATTAGGTGTGTATCTCTCTCTCTTCTTGGCGTAACGTCCTCATGTGGACACGTTTGCGACCCCAAAGTTATTCGGCAAACTTTCAGATAAAACTACAAGGTTAAATTCATCCATGCATTGTTTTTCGATAGCACACTTCTGAACTGAGATAATAGCAAATGAATGTAAATCTTTGCAAATGAATGGTCGTTACCTTGATACAAAACTGATTACACTTATTCGAAAAGGACATCGTTGCATTTTTGATGGTTAACACATCGCGCAATCTTTGAAGGATTTAATGCAGCTATTTCAATACCGTTGTTTAACCGCCAGTTAGTTAAATTTAGAGCACAACCAACACGCGGTCCCCACTAAGTGGGCAATGCGTTTGAACTTGCCACCCACCACTCGGTGAGCGACTTCCGTGACACGATAAATATAATGAATATATCTGTCACGGTTAATTATGCATAGATTGCCCACCGAGGTTAAATCGTTTGTGTACAAAATTCAACGACAAGAGGATATGCGAACCGGCCGAAATTCATATTTATGCTTCCGGAGTCCACCGTGTCGTTTCGCCGCCCCCTGCCTGGCTCCACCACAGTACCGCATTGGTTACACACAGTTCAGGGACATTCCCTCCATTCGTTGCCCGGCAATAGTCTCGTTTCCTTCCGGTTTCGATGAGGGGTGGTGGCGGTACGGCGATGCCGCCGGTGGAAAGCACAAGGGTAATCTGAAACAAGCCACCGTGCATTGCGTTACGCTGGTTTTGGGAATTACAGCTACCAGCCACTGTGCTGCTGCTGGACTTCGGAACTTGGGGAAGTGATTGTGTTGCCGTTTCTATGGGAGCTGGTATGGTATGTCCAGTTGGCTGGGTTTGTACGGGAGCGTGTGAAATGTCATATCACGACATGTTGACATCGATGGCCACCATTCACGGCACGTCACCATCCAGCCACGCACAAGTGGGTTGGACTCCATAGTGACGACGGTGGTGTGTGCTTAGCTAGATTGACCCACGCGCCCTCCGGAAAGTGGAACGAAGTGTGGCTTCCTGGTGCGTTACCGATACGCCGTAGGTGCTACCGAGGGCAATACAGCGCCGTTGGACTGAGAGTATTTGTTGATCTGTTATGATGTTGTACAGGAATAAATATTATGTGGTGAAATCTTGCTTGGGAGTTAATTAAAACATAGTTGTGAAATAATATGTACTATTCAAATACATATGTTTCTACCTCATGAATCATGTAGTGTTTGATAATGTGCAAGATTTGATTGATTCATTGATTGATTTGTCTTTATTAAAGAAATAATGTGCAAGAGAATATTCAGCATCCTAGATATCTCAGCGACAATCGCCCTTTAATTAGCACATGATTTGAGGTGAATATCTTCACGATATATATTTAAATAGTTTTCAAAATACCAATAACTTTCTATTTGGTAGATAATTCATTTCTGAATTTACTCTGAAGATTACATATGGCTGATAGTTTTGAACCGCATTCAAAAAAATGTGATGTACGCTTGATACGCAGAAATTTCGTTAAAACAAAGTATTCGAAGTAGATGTCTTCGGATGAATTCTCATATGAATGTAGTTTTTCGAACCATATTAAGGGCGGACGGGACGATCGGGGAAATATCCGCCATTGCTCTGTTGCTACTAAGATGGTAATCTCAGATTCTACTTCATATTTTGCAACAAAAACCTATCACTGTTTATGCTCACTTGCAGTGCATATGCTGATTGTTTTTCAGCATCTTCAGTGCGATAGAACTCAAGATTACCATCTTCAAAATCGCGAGGCAAATTGTTAGAAAGAGAGGCAAGATAGGAAAAATAACACGGCGTCCCGTTTCACCTTAACTCTAATACAAAATAATCTCACTAGATGGCTCTTCTGTACATTAATTTATTCCAACGATATTTTCGTCCACCAAAAATATATAATTATGGTGTTTTCTGAAAAAATGTTCGTCTGGCTAAGCGTTGCCCGTTGATGTAGGTATTGATGGCGAAGTTTTTTCTAGGTAGTGCTGGAATGAAAAAGTTTCTTTCACTGATAGTCTTGGTTCAGTGATAACATACAAAGTTGGCGTTATTGATAAAATTGTACAAATTATTGATAGCAGCTTATCTGAAAACAAAAATCTCACTAGATGCCTTCCAGGGTTTCTTCAGGAGTTTTTCCACAAATTCATACAGGAATCCAGGAATTTGTTCAGAATTCCCTCAGGATGCTTTCAAGGACTTAAGGATGTTTCACTAATTGCTTCAGAAGTTCTACAAAAAATCCATAACGAATGACATCAGTAAATGCTCCAGAGATTCCAATATGAGCAACTCCAGGAATGCATCCCGAGATTTGAGAACATTCTTCTCCGGAGTAATAAACATTTTTTGTCTCAGTAATTCTTCCCGTGATTCTTTAAGCAATTAATACAGATATTCTTTCACTACCCAAGTAACATTTTAAGTTTTGTTCGGCTTTACAAGAGATCTTCATACCGATTTTATAAAACTTGCAATAAAACTGATTTATACATCAAAACCTCTTGATAACCTCTTTAAGAACATCTTCCGGCTAAGTGGACTACTCTCGGAGAGGTTTTGCAAACCGCATTAAGAGTAGCAATAAAACCGTTTTAAAACCTAGTAGAGAAATTTTCCATTCTCGATTGTTGTTGTTTTTTTTTCAACAAAAACTATGACAGCTCAAGATGCAGAGAAGCATCTTCGCAAAGTTCAGGACGATACACCATTCGTAAGTAGAAGCGGTCATTTCAAAGTAATATTTTAGTTGTTATTGTGTTGGTTGGCTTATGCGCATCCAATTTTACCGTGAATATTGGGGTTGCAGAATCATAAAATTAATGCGCTACAAAAATTGTAAATATTATCATCTTGGAATGGAATCAATCAATTTGTTTATTTAGTAAAACTATCTCGAATCACAAGAAAACTCAGCAGAGAGAGTTTATTTATGTGAGCATGTTATGGAAATGGTGGCAAACTACCAATTCATCGCTTATTTGAGCAAAATTAACTATTTTTCATTCACGTTAGCCAATTCTTCTATATGGCGACAACCATAATCAGCGAAAATAAAACGAAAGCAATTTTACTTTTATGATGATCGCAATAAACCTAGAAATGTCGTAGTTCTGCTTTTCCACCAACAGATGTCGTTACTAATCGAACGGATCGCCATCTGTTGAGAGTTTTAACAGTTTTATTGTGGTAATAATGATTGCCAGAAGGTTTACAAATCGGAAAGTTTTGTTTACTCTTAAAATTAGTCTTCAAGTTATCTCCAAGTATGCTTTAGAACAATTTATCAATGGTTTTCATAAAAGCAGTCATAAAACTGCGAGTTTTAATTATTGCTGTAATAAAACCCTAATAAAAATCAAACAAAACCAATAAGCAATGAAATTGTTACTTGGGTAATTCTCCCCCAGGTTCCTCCAGGAGCTCATCTAGCAAACCCACTTGAATTTCCACTGGAAACTCTTCCAGGAATTTCTACAAAGATTGCGTCAGGAATTCTACCAGCGGGTCAACTTGGGATACATGTGAGGCTTCTTCAGAAAATTTGTCTGGGATTCCTAGAAAAATTCCTTCTGGGATTCTACCTGGAATTTCTTTAAGGGTTCTCCCAAGAATTCTTCCAGAATTCCAATAGGAAACCTTAACAGGGACTCTTCTGCGTTTCCAGTAGAAATTCATCCCAGGAATCCTCCAAGAATTCCTCCAGGGAATCCCCCCAGGGTTCATTAAGGAATTCCTCCCAGATTTCAGCTCGGATTTCTTTCAGAAAGTCCTCTCAGGATTTCAACAGGAATTTTTCCCTGAATCCCTTAAGGTACTCCTCCCGGGATACCTCTCTCTCTCTCTCTTCTTGGCGTAACGTCCTCACTGGAACTAAGCCTGATTCTCATGAGCACTTCCACAGTTATTAACTGAGAGCTGAAAGGGGCAGCAGGGACGAAAGTCCTGGGGCCTGACGCACCCCCCCCCCCCCCCCGCTTGCGAGTCAGCCGCGTAGTCGCCGGCTAAGAATAGGACTACTAACCCCAATTCAAGGTGTCAAGCGACCCGTGCTGAGGAATGAGTGATCGAGGGGGTGAAAAAGATGCTCGATCTTTAACGGAGCCTGTGGGGTACCTGGGCACCCCCCACAGTAAGCTGTCCCTAACCGTGTCAATGCAGGGCTCTGGCGTGGTGGGCATTCTTTCCCGTGCTACTCGTGGGATTTAATCATGAAGTCAAATAAAAATCAGAATCTAGGTGGAAATAGTGGTGGGATCAACCCCTTCGCAAGAAGCGGGTTGATGAGATCTCCGACAAGGAGAAGTGAGGAGATAGGCGCTGGGAGTTGCGTACGCAGCTCAAGCGTGGGTGCTCCAGTCCACTTCCCGGCAAGCCAGCCGGTGGAGGTTATGGACGGTGCGTGGTTGTTGAGGGCCGTCAACCGAGGATCCAAAGGACGGTCCGCAATAGAGGTGGCTGAGCAGCAGCTTGGCAAAATCATCGACTTTGCATCCACTAAGTCGAACATAAGCAAGGACCTGAAAACGGCCTTGCTTCGACTTAGGGCGTCGATTGACGATGCCAAGCAGGAGCACGCGGCACTCGCGTTGCTGACTGCTGCAGCAGCGGAGCCTGCAAATGAGAAAGTGCCGAAGTTTACCCGCCTCCGTCTCCTTCGCAGGAAGTCCGAATAAGGCGGAAGCGACTGCTCGCGACGAACGGGGCAAGCAATCGCAGAAGCGGGCGAGGCAACCGTCAGGCGAGGAGCTGTCTGGCGGTGCCCGCAAGGCCAGGCGAATCATTACCCCGAAAGTCGGTAATAATGCCGGAAGGTCGGACCCCAGCCAGGGTTCCCGGAAAGCTGGGAAGGGTGGGCCTGAAAAGGCTGGCCCGTCCCGGAACGATGGGAACAAGGGGTTGCGACCGCTAGTGCGCCCTCAACAGCCACAGAGTAGGGCGATCCAAGGGGAGGACCCCCCTTGGACGAAGGTAGAGCGGAAGAGGAAGAAGAAGGCGAATCCGCAGGTAGTAGCGCAGGACGCCAAGCCAAGGCGTAGGAGGGCAGGTGCCAAGCGCGAGAAAGGTAACGCTATCGTCATCAAGACGGAACAGTCCAAGTACTCGGACGTCTTGAAGATGATGCGAAGCGACGCCAAGCTTGAGGGTCTTGGAGCCGACGTTCGCAGTATTAGACGTACTCGTACGGGCGAGATGATCCTGGAGCTGAAGCGCCAGAAGGAGCACAAGGGCGCCGCCTATAAGAGGCTGGCAGAAGAGGTCCTTGGTGAGGGTGTGCAGGTGAGGGCTCTGACACATGAGGCGACTCTGAAGGTCAAGGACATCGATGAGATCACCGAAGTGGAAGAGCTCGTCACGGCACTGCGGCAACAGTGCGATGTGCAGGTGGCCGCCGCAGCCGTTAAGCTACGGAGAGGGCCAGCAGGGACACAGATAGCCTTGGTTCAGCTACCTGTGGCGGACGTCAAAAAGTCCGTTAAAGGAGGGAGCATAAAGGTGGGTTGGTGTGTATGTCACCTGACATTCCACGAGCCACCTGAGGTTTGCTTCAGGTGTCTGGAACCAGGACACAAGTCGTGGGACTGCAAAGGCCCCGACAGGCGCAAACTGTGCAGGCGATGCGGCGCTGAAGGTCATAAGGCCCAAAGCTGCACGAGTCCGCCCATCTGCATGATCTGTACCGGGAAATCCTCGAACAACAGACATCCGATGGGTGCTCCAAGGTGCCCGGCCTTCAAGAAAGCCGCAGTGAACAACAAATCACAGTGCAGGTAACGCAGCTGAACCTGAACCACTGTGATGCGGCTCAGCAACTGCTTTGTCAGGCAGTTTCTGAGTGGGAGACGGATATCGCCATCATATCGGACCCATACCGAGTACCCGCCGGCAACGGCAACTGGGTCGCGGATGGGACCAGAAAAATGGCGGCGATATGGACGACGGGTAAATACCCCGTTCAGGAGTTGGTGTCCACTACCTATGAGGGCTTCGTGGTCGCCAAAGTAAACGGGGTCTTCTTCTGTAGCTGTTATGCGCCTCCGCGGTGGCCGATCGAGCAATTCACGCAAATGCTGGACCGCTTAACGACCGTGCTAACAGGGCGAAGGCCGGTGGTAATAGCGGGTGACTTTAATGCCTGGGCTGTGGAATGGGGAAGCCGTTTCACGAACCAGCGGGGTCAGATCCTGCTAGAAACACTGGCCATCTTAGATGTCGACTTGGCTAACGTCGGTACCAAGAGTACCTATAGTCGAAACGGAGCGGAGTCAATTATTGACGTGACCTTTTGTAGTCCTGGCCTAACAAGTAGTTCGAACTGGAGAGTAGACGATGGCTACACTCACAGCGACCACCTGGCGGTTCGCTACAGTATCGACTACAACAACAGCAGACAGCGGATAGAAGAAGAGGCGGCTAGGCCAAGGCCAAGCCCTCGTAGGTGGAAGACATCATACTTCGACGAAGAGGTATTTAGGGAAGCGCTCCGCCGTGAGCGAAACTTACTCGGTTTAGACGGCGACGAGCTGGTAGCGGTGCTCTCACGTGCGTGTGATGCGACCATGCCTAGGAGAGTCCACCCTAGAAATGGGAGGCCACCGGCTTACTGGTGGACCGACGCGATTGCGGACCTGCGCCGCGCCTGCTTACGGGCTAGGCGGCGGATGCAGCGAGCACGATCAGAGGAAGAGCGAAACGAACGGCGGGTGGTGTTCGCCGCTGCAAAAGCCGCGCTCAAGACCGAGATAAGAGCAAGCAAAAAGGCCTGCTTTGAGGGTCTCTGTCAGAGTGCCAATACGAACCCGTGGGGTGATGCCTACAGGATCGTTATGGCCAAGACGAGAGGTGTGTCATGATCCTAGTCCTTGGCCTCCTTTCGTAGGACAGCCGGGGACTGGGGCTGGCGATGAGGAAGGGTCACCGATGTGGAACTTGCGGGGATAGCTAAGTCCCTTAGCGTAGGTAAGGCCCCAGGTCCGGACGGAGTTCCGAACCTGGCCTTAAAAGTAGCTATTGCAGAAGCTCCCGAGATGTTCAGGTCTGCTATGCAGAAATGCCTGGACGAGGGAGTTTTCCCAGAAGCTTGGAAGAGGCAGAGCCTGGTACTATTGCCAAAGGCGGGGAAACCACCCGGAGACCCGTCGGCATATAGACCAATATGCTTGATTGACACGGCGGGGAAGGTGCTCGAAAAGATCATCCTCAATAGAATGTTGCGGTTCACCGAGGACGAAAATGGTCTTTCGAGTAACCAGTACGGCTTCCGGAAGGGGAGGTCCACCGTAGACGCTATCTTGTCGGTTACAAAAACCGCCGAGAAAGCACTCGAGCCTAAGAGGAGGGGAATTCGCTTTTGCGCGGTAGTGGCTCTGGATGTAAGGAATGCGTTTAATAGCGCCAGCTGGTCTGCTATTGCCGATGCACTATTGTGTCTGGGGATACCGGAGTACCTGTACAAGATTCTCGGAAGTTACTTTCAGAAGCGTGTACTAGTCTACGACACGGAGGTGGGTCGGAAGTGCTTTAACATAACCTCAGGAGTCCCGCAAGGTTCCATCCTGGGTCCGGTGTTATGGAATGTCATGTACGACGAGGTGTTGAGGTTAGAGTATCCAGTGGGAGTGGTGATTGTCGGATTTGCCGACGACATTACGCTCGAAGTCTACGGTGAAACGATCGAGGAGATAAAGTTGACTACCAACCACTCGGTTAAGGTTGTGGAGGCGTGGATGCGGTCCAGGAAACTGGAGCTGGCTCACCACAAGACAGAGGTGACGGTTGTTAACAGCCTGAAGTCGGAGCAGCAGACGGAGATCAGTGTAGGAGACTGTACTATCCTGTCAAAGCGCTCCGTCAAACACTTGGGCGTGATGATCGACGATAAGCTTACCTTCGGTAGCCACGTCGATTATGCCTGTAAAAGAGCCTCCACAGCCATTGCGGCACTGTCCCGGATGATGTCCAATAGCTCTGCGGTGTACGCCAGTAAGCGCAAGCTTCTGGCTAGTGTTGCTACATCCATACTTAGGTATGGCGGCCCGGCGTGGGGCACCGCGCTAAGTACTAAATGCTACCGACGGAAGCTGGAAAGTACTTACAGGCTTATGTGCCTGAGGGTTGCGAGCGCGTACCGTACCGTGTCACACGACGCTCTCTGCGTCATTACTGGTATGGTGCCTATCAGCATTCTTATCAGTGAGGACATGGAGTGCTTCGAAATGCGCGGCACAAGAGGCATACGCAGGACTGTCAGGATGGCCTCTATGGTCAAATGGCAGCGCGCGTGGGACAGTTCCACCAAAGAACCTATAGGTTGATACCGAGGGTAGATAGTTGGATTAATAGGCGCCATGGGGAAGTCACATTCCACCTGACACAGGTCCTTACAGGTCATGGTTGCTTCCGACAGTATCTACACCGTTTCGGGCATGCGGATTCTCCCGAATGCCCACTGTGCAATGGTTTAGAGGAAACGGCGGAACACGTTTTGTTCGTGTGCCCGCGTTTTCGCACAATGCGTGACCGCATGCTTGCCACATGCGGGGAGGACACAACTCCGGACAACTTGGTCCAGAGGATGTGTAGGGATGAGTTTGGCTGGATCGCCGTTTCAACGGCTATTACCCACATCGTCTGGGAGCTACAGAGGAGGTGGCGCGTGGACTCGGAGAATGGCTAGTCCAGATGCAGTACAAGAGGTGGTCCAGGGGTTCGGAGTCGGCTTCGTAGGTCATACCGGTGCCCTGCGGTCGAGATCGACCCTTACAACGATTAAGTGGCCGCGGAGAGGAAGTCCCGGTAGCGGTGCTGTCGTGGCGTCGGTCTACTGGGTTGGATCCGAGCCCGCGGTTGGAAAGGGGTCCCCGGCAAGGGTCGGGGTAGGTGAGATCCTGCTGTCTGCAACCTACGGGTGCATCTGATAGGGCCTGAAGGGTAGTGATACCCTTCCTTACGGGCAGGTCAGATCGGGTTGCACGTGGGCATCAGTTCTTGATGTCCGCTCAGCAGTAGGGCGCGGGCGGGGTTGACCCTGCCCGCCTTCCGAGGACAAAGGGAGTGGCGAGGACCACTCGGGAAACTGGCTAAGCGCCAGCATGCTACCGTGATGGACTCTCCAAAGCGAGTCATCGATGTTCGTTGCTGCAGGCTACGCAGCTAACCTTGTGGGTGCGATGTGCACTAGCCCCTCTCTGAAGCAATACCTTCTTGGTGGTTCCGGAGAGACGTAGGGTTTGGCGACCATAGGAATGGTTTAGTGGGTACGAGGAGAGAGTAGTCCTGGATTTTACTTTTGTTGTAGAAGACGGCCTGTCAGACCTACACTACCCTAACCTTCTGTTAGGGTGTCTGTTGAGCAGATTATCCCCCTATGGTTTAGAAGGAAAAAAAAACTGAGAGCTTCCTCTGCCAATGACCATTTTGCATGTGTATAACGTGTGGCAGGCACGAAGATGCTCTATGCCCAAGGAAGTCAAGAAAATTTCCTTTACGAAAAGATCCTGGACCGACCGGGAATCGAACCCGTCACCCTCAGCATGGTCGAGCTGAATACCCGTGCGTTTACCGCCTCGGCTATAAGGGCCCGGGATATCTCCAAGATTTGAAATTAGAATGTAAGCCATATTGTTATTCTACAAAACATCTGAAAAATGTCTAGATTATGGTAGTGGTCAATCTGTTACAGCGAACTCGATGATACATTTCTCACTGTGCACGTTTCTTAGACATATGAAACATACTTGCTAACCAACGCCACCTGGTGGCAGAGATCGGAATCAAACGAACCTTCATCCCTTAGCCCTTAATCAGCTGTGTCGAAGACACCATATCTCAAAGTAAATGGGATCCAAAGATATACGAGATATATAATTTTCATGCTCACATGCGCTGCCTAGTAGTAGAATTTAAAATCAACTTCTGTCTGTCTGCCTGTGTATACCTAGCAAATGATCTGTCAATTTATTTAGCCAAACTAGAATGACGGCGCAATTTCAACCACGAGGGGCTGTCCATAAACCACGTGGTCATTTTTTTGGGACTTCTCAACCCCCCCCCCCCCCCCCCCCCGTGGTCATTCGTCCATACAAAATTTTTCATTCGTCCATACAAAATGCTCATAGGCCGAACCCCCCCCCCCCCCCCCTCATGACCACGTGGTTTACGGACAGCCCCCGACTAACTAAACTACTTTGCCACCCAGCGGAAATTTCCCGTACTAAATTGTCCTTCACTATATAGGGCTCAACTTAGTACATTTGCTAAAAATATCACCCATTGGATCAAGAGATACGTGTGAATATATGTTGGGGTTCAATGGAACTCAGGGTCCCAGAACTGACCTTGATGTAAGGTATCCATGTGAGGATTCAAAAATTTTTAAAACCTTTTGAACATCTATGGAATTCACTAGAAAACCTTTGCAACGCTCATGAATCTTCCTGAAACACCCTGAAAAGTCCCTTAAATCCCATGGAGCACCCCTGTAACGCCCATGGGACCTCTTGAAACCCCATGGAATACCCCTGAAATCCTTTGAAAACCCCCGAGACCCTCAAGAAACACCCAGAAACGCTCCTGATACCCAGTGAAATACCCTGGAACGTCCCTGTAAGCCCATAGAACGCCCTAAAGTCCCATGGAACACTCTGGATCGCTACTGAGACCCTCTGAAACCCGATGGAACGCCCTAAAACTTCCTGGAACATTCCTGAAAACCCTTCATAGCTCCTGGCACGTCTCAGAGACTCCCTCGAACTCCCTTGAAACACTCTTTGAACCGCTTCTGGAAGCCCCGAAATCCACAGGAACACCATTGAAACTCTGCCAAGCTGGTGTTTGCAACTGATCCGCTTGGTACAAAAAGGTGGATCGTCATCTGGCGAGCGTTGGGCGTGACCGACGTTGGAGAGCTGCAGCTGCAAATCGAGTATTATGACGGCAAATTGTTGAATCAGTTTTATCATGAATTAGATGTTGAACTAAATAAATGAAAAAAATAACCATTGAAACTCCCTAAAGCCCCCTGAAAACCTCTGGGACCCACGAAGTTCTTTAGTCTTTTGAAACCCCCTGGAATACCCCTGGGCCAGCTGAAAGGCCCCCTGAAGCACCAAAAAAAACTATGGAACGCCCAAGAAATTCCCTAGAATGCCCCTGAAACTTCTTGAAAACCTCTGGGATACCTTTGAAACGGTGTTAAAATGGATGTGGGATGGAAAAAATGAATTTTTAAATAAAATAGCAATGAAAATGTAAATGTAAATGAAAAGTTCCTAGACCGACCGCGAATTTAACCCGTCACTGCCGTCACCCTCAGCATGGTCATGAAGAATACCCACGCCCTTACAGCTGTGCCTGTATGGAGCTCTTCTTCTTCTTCTTGTTCTTCTTCCTTTTCTTTTTCTTCTTCTTTTTTCATGGCTCGACGTTCTAACTGGAACTTGGCCTCCCTCTCTTCAAGTTAGTGTTCCTTAAGCACTGTTTTTGAGCACTACTAATTGAAGGGCTTTCTTTGCCTGCCATTGCTTGAATTAGTATTTGTATACCGTTACTAGTTAGCCTTAACCACTATAGGCTAACAGGAGACTGTATGGAGCTCCAGGGCATCAAAACAAACCTTCGACCCACTTAAATCTAAAGCACGGGTTCACAACCGGTGGTCCGCGGGCCACTGGGGGGGGGGGGGTCGTGAAGCCAGTTCAGGGGGCCACGGTGTTACAAAAAAAATTAAATTTTGTTTTGTGTTTTTTTTTGTCAATATAAGTAACACGTAAAAATGAGAGAAGGGTATAAACCAGATATTCCCAGAGCGGGTTGAAAACGGGTCGAAAAGGGAAGAAAACACTATAAAAGCGGCGATTTAACAGTAATTTCAAGAAACATGTCTATTCATTCATAAACATTACATTCCCTAATATTTTTAGAATTTCATTTTCTTCAGGACAAACATATCAGAAATCTACATAATAATGCAGGATTTCAAAGTTGGTACATGTATGAAAACAATTTTTGTAAGTGTTTCTGGAGACTAAAATCATTTTGGAACTCGAAAATGTAGAAATCTATTGATAAGCTTTTAATTACATTTATTTCATAGTATTTTTAGTGAATATTTAAGATTTATTTTTACAGAAATTGTTAAAGAAGGATTTATTTTGACTTGATTAGAAAATGTTGTTTTGTACTTATAAGCGGTTTTTTTTAAAGAACAAATGAATGGTAGTATTGCCTAGAATACTCAATTTTTGGTAGCACCATCCTTAAAAAGAAAAAAAAAATCATGAATGTTGTTGTAGTTCGTCAATTTTTCTTTGTGGATATTTCAGAATAAGTTTCCAGAAAAATTTTACTTATCTCAAGGAGTGGTTTGGAAAACACAGGAATTTAGCGAGACATTCGTTAAACCGCTTTCCATTTTTTTAGGGTCAACCACTACCAAACCTCCAATCTCCACCCCCAAGAGCCACAATTTGAGGAACAAATTTTCAGTATAAAATTGTTCGGCTGCGCCGCTATTTCTAAGTTCACTCAAATTGAATGTACATGGCGTCATTGTTAACAAAATGTGTGTGTGCGTCAAATAACAAAAAGGATAATTGATCGTCGAACATCCCTTCCACAGTAAATTTCTAGCTACGCCACTATCCAAACAACTCGGTTTCGTTTATTTAATTCATATTTTTTTTTTATAAATTTCATTGGGCCGCAGAAGTTTTCAAAATTCTTAAAGAGGGTCACTACCTCAAAAAGGTTGGGAACCCCTGCTCTAAAGCTTTCTTCATATATTTGTAAGAATTCCGACCGGTTCCAATCAATGCGCAATTAACTAATCGCCAACATCTTGATCTTATCATATTTACTTTGACTCAATAAACGTCATTACGGTTTCTCGGAAGCCGTTCGACTAATATCCACTGCTAAAGTTGCCTTCCAAAAGTTCCCCCCGTTTACTCATTTGCTCCACAATTTTCATGCAGATCACGAAGTTTCTCTTCCAACTCGAACATCGACACAGATGAAGCTGACATTGGCACCGACCGATAAAACTGTTGAAAGAAAACTAATTACTTTGTTCACGGCAGCCAAACTTCCTGGCCACTGGGAAGTTGCCGTGCTTGCCTATTGACGTAGCTCCTCTACCCACCGATCCAGTCATTGAGTCATGGATTACCCCGCGATAGGAGTGAACCAAGAATTCACAACATAAATCCTCGCACAACATCTGACCATCGAGATTGAGTTCGCCTGCTGCAACTCCTCGGCCGGTTCGTGGTGCGGTGATTCCGCAGCCAGCGAAGGTTCGTGATTGGAAACTAATTTTGCCGGCAATGGAACGCTGGCTGGTTCGATCGGAATGTACTCAAACTCATTTTCTCTTCACGATGAACCATCAGAACCGGATGGAAAGGGGTGCTGGTTGCAGTTTACAGGTGAAGCCATGAAATACTGTTTCAAGTTTCTTAATGAAAATGAACATAAATATCCCATGGGTTCGTCTGGTGGACCACTATGTAACCACCTCTTCTCTTTTTGGCGTAACGTCCCCACTGGGACGAAGCCTGCTTTTATGAGAACTTCCACAGTTATTAACTGAGAGCTACCTCTATCAATTTTTTCATGTGTACCTCATATGGCAGGCAGAAAGGTAGCATGGTATTGTTGAATACCCGCGCGTTAAGCGTTACGAATATGTGCGCCACTAAGTTTAAGGAATGTTAAGTGCGGAACATAGTGTATGATACGGCCAAGTAGTGTAAAGATTAATTCAAAGAATTTCAATGATTTCTCATCATCTGTTAGTTACATCAATTAGTTGATTGCTTATCCATGTACTATAATACTCTGTGTCTCATTCAAGCCCCATCTGATTGAACCAGAAAGCGGTTAAGTCTTAGTTTTGCTTCCTTACCACCGAGAGTGTCATTACAAGACCAAGAAACTCTAATCGTCCGATATGCTTCCCTTAGTCACTTGTTTCGCTCTATTGACTGTCCGGCCCATGACGACGTCGTCCCACTCATCACATACACTCACCGACTTCTTCTTCATGGTCTAATGAAATAGCCCGCTCCCAGTAATAATATTATTGGACCAATTTTCCTGGATTATTTCGAAGTGGAAAATTATATTTAACGATAATTGAAATAACTTAGTTTAATCTACTGGGAAATGTGTGGAATGAGAGATAGATAAGCAGAAACGGAAGCATCTTCTCTGCCGGCACATACGGACGGACGGTACCTACCGATCCATCTTTTGAAAGGAGTGATATGGAAGCGCTATTCCCCGGTTGGTTGGTCGGCTCGCTCCATCCCAGCCAGCTAAGTTCAACCGAAGATAGCCCCAGCCAGATAGATGGAGTGAAGTTCACATACCTAGCTAACAACACACAAGTGTACTGTACATTGCTGTGTGTGTGGCCAATTGAGAGTGAATCTAATGTGTTCAGTGCGGGATGCAGAGTGAATAGCTTTGAAACGGGGTTCTTAGTAGGTTAACCATATTTCTCCGAGGACGCCAGGATTATTCTTTCTTTCCGCTTGTTTGATGGTTTGTTTGGCTGGCTATATGGAAAGAAGCAGTCCATACTCTGCGGTTAATTGATGTCACTCACAGATAATCGGAAAGGTTGGATAGAGGATAAAATAGTGTTTCGTCATATGCGTGAATTCCCGTCACATCTGACGGAAAATCACCAATCAGGACAAATATTCCGACTTATCTTTGTCAATACCTCATTAGATGTATGCAAAAATATACAGGGTGTTAGGTTCCTGAATGCTAACTTTTTAGAGGGTGATAGAGAAGGTGTTCTACGCATATGGTCAAATCTCAACCGTTACGTAGACACTGAACTTTCCATGTTTTTGATTATTATTGCCTTAAGTGGCTATAACTTGAAAAGGGTCAAACTTATCGTAATTTTTTTTTACCTTCAACCTTCAATTTACACCCTACAAAAGCTCTGTGGTACTTTAAAGTTAGATTTCATTGCTGTAGAATGCAGCAAAAGCTGTTTAAAAACAAATCAATTGCTTTTACCCCTCGGTCAAATGTTAGTTTATAGTTTTCTTCGCTTAGGGAGGATGCAAGCAAATATGGACGTGAATTTTCTGCCTTCGAAACATTGCATTTCGCATCCACAGAGAAATATTTTTTCATTGCACTATAATGGCGTCAGTATTGCATGAAACCATTATATTAATTCTTTTTAGTCATTTTTCCTTCTACCCAGGTAATCAATAAGCAGCTCAAATGGGATTAACTCGGCACTATATGCGCCTGTTTTGCGGGTCAATGAATGCTAATCTGCCGTATATGCACCATAAGTGCTAATTAAATGCAGGATTTGGCCCAATATATGGCAAAAATTAAGAAAACAAAATATTCTAGGGCTTCCTTATCTTTTATATATTTTTTTTTTCTTCACTTGCAAGGTTTTGGGCATGGTCTGATGTTGGTTATTCGTTGATTTCGGTGAAATTGGGATTCGATCTCTCGATCCTTGGGTTGACAATGATGCTAAGCCGCGCAAAAGGGTAGAATATAGCTATAGCTATAGAAGATTAAATAATGAGCTTGAGTATTGCAGCGGTAGTTGCTTGTTACGCTATGGGCTGATAATTTATTTGACCATAGGAAAAGAAGACCAACCATGGAATTTGCTTGCCAAAGCGATGTTTTTCTCATTGATTTTCTTCGTTGCTATCTATAAATGACAGGACCAGCAAATGATAATAGCTTCCATAGTCATTTCATTTATTTAGTTAACATCAAATTCATGATAATACTGAATCAACAATTTGCCGCCATAATACTCGATTTGCAGCTGCAGCTCTCCAACGTCGGGCACGCCCTACACTCGCCAGATCACCAACCGGATGGGTAGCAAACACCAACTTTGCAGGCTTGTTGTCCGGCATTCTTGCAACATGCCCTGCCCATCGTATCCTTCCGGATTTGGCCACTTTCTGGATGCTGGGTTCGCCGTAAAGTGCAGCGAGCGGTTCATCCTTCTCCGTCACACACCGTTCTCCTGCACGCCGCCGAAGATCGTCCTTAGCACCCGTCGCTCGAAAACTCCGAGTGCTTGCAGGTCCTCCTCGAGCATCGTCTATATCTCGTGTCCGTAGAGAACCATCGGTCTTATTAACGTCTTGTACATGGTACATTTGGTCCGGGGGTGAATCTTTTTTGACCGCAGTTTCTTTTGGAGCCCATAGTAGGCACGACTTCCACTTATGATGCGCCTTCGTATTTCACGGCTCTCGTTATTGTCCGCCGTTTGCAAGGAACCGAGGTAGACGCATTCTTCTACCACCTCGAAAGTATCCCCGTCTATCGTAACATTGCTACCAAGGCTTGTCCTGTTCCGCTCAGTCCCACCTACCAGCATGTTCTTTGTCTTAGCCGCATTCACCACCAGTCCGACCTTTGCTGTTTCGCGTTTCAGGCGGGTGTGCAGTTCTGCCACCGTTCCAAATGTTCTAGCAATAATATCCATGTCATCCGCAAAATAGCCAAATCGGCCTGATTTCGTAAAGATCGTACCCCGGCTGTTGAGCCCATCTCGTCGCATAACACCTTCCAGGGCGATGTTGAATAGTAGGCAGGAAAGTCCATACCCTTGTCGTAGTTCCTGTCAAGGTTCGAATGAACTAGATAGTTCTCCCGAATTCCTTACGCTGTTCTGCACACCGTCCATCGTTGCTCTTACACTCAAACCTCCATTTAGGTAGGATCCATTTAGGTAAAATCTATTTAGGTCCCTCCATTTAGGTAACGTTACCTAAATAGAATTTGGTTTTGTTCAGAACAGTTGGAGTACTTATGATTGATGACGTCATACCCGACATTAACCTATCATTCACCTGTTTTTATTTTGGCCTCCAAACCCAACATAGACCCAACAGTTGTTCGATGTTGGTCCAACAGTGGCCCAACATACGATAAAAATTTACCCGACATTGACCCGACATTCAACAATTTTTCAGTCTGGCGGAATTTTTCAGGGTTTTTTGTGTTCCGCGCCCAGCTAGTCATTTGCATGACAATTCTCACCTGAGACCCTTCAAAACCCCCGAAAACGCCCCTGAACCCCTTCCCTACAGAAACTCCCTTGAAAGTTCTCTGAAACTCCGCATGACCATCTTTAAATCTCCTATTCGAGTTACTCTCCCTAGTTAAACTTCTTTGCAACCTTGTACTCCATTTAGGTAATGAACTGAATCCATTTAGGTAATGAATCCATTTAGGTAAAAATTCTATTTAGGCAGTCCCGACCCATTACCTAAATGGAGGTTTTGGTGTATCAGTCTGGTAAGCTTCCCGGGAAAGCTGTTCTCGTCCATAATTTTCCATAGCTCTGTGCGGTCGATACTGTCGTATGCCGCTTTGAAGTCGATGAACAGGTGGTGCGTTGGGACCTGGTATTCACGGCATTTCTGGAGGATTTGCCGTACGGTGAAGATCTGGTCCGTCGCGACCGGCCGTCGATGAAACCGACTTGGTAACTTCCCACGAACTCATTCACTTTAGATGAAAGACGACGGAAGATGATCTGGGATAGCATTTTGTAGGCGGCATTCAAAATGGTGATCGTTCGAAAGTTCTCACACAATAACTTGTCGCCTTTCTTGTGGATGGGACAGATTATCCCTTCCTTCCACTCCTCCGGTAACTGTTCGGTTTCCCAGATCTTGACTACTAACTGGTGCAGACAGGTGGACAACTTTTCCGGGCCCATCTTGATGAGTTCTGCTACGGTACCGTCCTTACAAGCCGCTTTGTTGTTTTTGAGCTGGTGGATAGCATCCTTAACTTCCCTCCACTGCCTTGGTCCACCGTGCCTACATTCTCTTCGCCATTCAGGTGCTCGTCGAAGTGCTGCTTCCATATTTCGATCACCTCACGTTTGTCCGTCAGGAGGCTCCCGTCCTTATCCCTGCAGATTTCGGCTCGCGGCACGTAGCCTTTGCGGGATGCGTTGAGCTTCTGGCAGATCTTACGTGTTTCTTGTGAACGGCACAGCAGTTCCATTTCCTCGCACTCCGCTTCTTCCAGGCGGCGCTTTTTCTCCCGGAAGAGACGGGTCTGCTGCTTCCGCTTTTGGCTGTATCGCTCCACATTCTGTCGAGTTCCATGCTGCAGCATTACCGCCCGCGCTGCATCCTTCTCCTCCAGAACCGCTCTGCAGTCCTCGTCGAACCAATCGTTTCGTCGACTCCGTTCTACGTACCCGATAGTGCTGTCGGCTGCGTTGTTGATGGCTGCTTTGACTGTATTCCAGCAGTCCTCTAGAGGGGCCACATCGAGCACACCCTCGTCCGGCAACGCGGCCTCGAGATTCTGCGCGTATGCGGTGGCGACATCCGGTATCAGAAGGCCGGCTCCAGAGGCACGTTATCCTCCATTTGGGACATTTGTGCCATCGCCAAAATAACAGCCTATTTCATCATCTACCTGAGGGAAAAGGAAGGAAAAAGGATTTGGATGGGGATAGGGACAGGTAGGGAAATAGGAAAAATACCCTGGAAGAGGGTACTAACGCACAAGCGTACCACAATGGGTTCAAACAGCGCCCTGAAAAGGGCACTGTAATAACGCATAAAGCGAAAGAGAGCCTATAGCTCTTTACCACAGCGGGATAAGAACAACAGAATATCCTGAAGATTCAGGTTTCTGAAGTCAGTTTCACTTAATAAGTGTTTACCGAATATTCGGAAACGCAGACAGTTACATATCAAATGATACGAAGTTCCATAATCGGATTCACAGCTATCGCAGGCAAATGAATCAGCTTGCTGAATATTCGCCATGTGATAGCTGAGTCGGCAGTGGCCAGTCAATGCTTTGACTAGCATGCTGCAATTCTGCTTAAACAGATTAGTTAGATACTTCGCCACCCGTAGAGATGGCTCAACACTGTACAATTTGGTTTGACGACATGACTCCAAACTATTCCAATATTGTCTGTGTTGAGTGACAGCCCAGGTGTGAATCTGAAGCTTAATCCAACACTTCGATATCGGAATAGCTGGCTCAGGGCCAATGAAGTCATGTGATGCTCCAGAGCGAGCTAACTCATCAGCCAATTCATTTCCAGCGATGGAAGAATGACCAGGTTCCCATAGAAGGTGAACAGCGTTTGCTGAATTCAGCTCCTCGATTTGAGTTCGACAAGCGATAACTATCTTCGACCTGGAGTTGGCCGAAGCAAGTGCTTTAATAGCAGCCTGGCTATCTGAACAGAAGTATATTACTTTGCCCATTACGTGCTGCTGAAGTGCTGATTGCACTCCGCACATAAGAGCAAAGATTTCGGCTTGAAAAACGGTGCAGTGTCTACCAAGTGAGTAAGACTGATACAGCCTTAGCTCACGAGAATAAACACCAGCACCTGCTCGACCTTCGAGAAGGGAGCCATCAGTGTGACATACGATGCCGTCTGAAATACTTCTTTCCAGATAACCAGATGTCCACTCTTCCCGGGAAGGGAATTTCGTGGAAAATGTCCTATATGAAAAATTACAAACAATTGTAAGATCACTTGGAGCAAGGACAATTTTGTCCCAATTCACTAAAAGTGGAAACAACGAGGTGTGTGTTGATGTGCGGTTCACAGGAGTTTCCTCTAGTAGACCGAGTACCCGTAACCGGTAAGTGCAAGAAAGGGCTTCTTGTTTGAGATGAATGTGTAGTGGGGCAACGTCAAAGAGAACTTCTAGCGCTGCCGTAGGAGTTGAAGAGAACGCTCCAGACATCGCTATTAAGCGCATCCTTTGGAGATGGCCTAATTTTGATTGGACCGTTCTCACTTCATCCTTTTGCCACCACACAAGACATCCATAAGCCAATATTGGCCGAACCACAGTTGTGTAAATCCATTTGATATACTTGGGTTTTAGACCCCAAGTTGTACCAAAAGTACGCCGGCATTGCCCGAAGGCCATACAAGCTTTCTTGATTCTGAACTCAATGTGAGGTGTCCAGGAAAGCTTGGAATCAAGAATGACTCCAACGTACTTTACCTGTTCAGTCAAATCGATTTCAGAATCAAAGAGACGCAAAGGTCGAACGCCATTACGGTTTCGCCTTTCCGTGAAAAGAACAATAGATGTTTTACTCGGATTAACCGAAAGGCCATATTGGCGACACCAACCCTCAACTACCTGAAGGGCGTTTTGCATCAGGTCGAAAAGGGTGCTGATGCACATACCAACTAACAATGTTAGGTAGTCGTCGGCAAAACCATAAGTAGGAAAACCGCTATTGTTGAGTTGCCTCAATAGCGTATCTGCTACGAGATTCCACAAAATCGGTGACAAGACTCCCCTTTGGGGGCATCCACAAACACTCAATTTCCTAATCCCTACGTACCCGATAGTGCTGTCGGCTGCGTTGTTGATGGCTGCTTTGACTGTATTTCAGCAGTCCTCTAGAGGGGCCACATCGAGCACACCCTCGTCCGGCAACGCGGCCTCGAGATTCTGCGCGTATGCGGTGGCGACATCCGGTTGCTTGAGTCGCTCTAGATCGTACCGGGGCGGCCACCGATACTGTACATTGTTAATAACGGAGAATTTTGGGCGCAGTTTAACCATCACCAGGTAGTGATCAGAGTCGATATTGACGCCACGATAGGTCCTGACGTCGATAATGTCGGAGAAGTGCCGTCCATCAATCAGAACGTGGTCGATTTGCGATTTCGTTTGTTGTGGTGATCTCCAGGTGTAACGATACGGGAGGCTGTGCTGGAAGAAGGTGCTACGAATGGCCATGTTCTTGGAGGCGGCGAAATCGATGAGGCGTAGGCCATTTTCGTTCGTCAGCTGGTGGGCGCTGAACTTTCCAATCGTAGGTCTGAATTCCTCCTCCTGGCCTACCTTTTCCGGGCCTACGTGGTTTGGGCAGCGGTCGTACTCGCGTTCGAGCTGCGCGTAAAATGCGTCCTTGTCATCATCAGTGCTTTCGGAGTGAGGGCTGTGCACGTTTATTGAAGAATCGGCCCTTGATCCTCAACCTGCACATTCTTTCGTCGATCGGCCACCAACCGATCACGCGCCTCTGCATGTCACCCATCACTATAAAAGCTGTTCCCAGCTCACGTGTGTTGCCGCAACTCTGGTACATGGTATGATTACTTCTAAACGCTCGCACCATAGATCCTGTCCAACACACCCCCTGCAGCGCTACGATTCCGATCCCGCGGTCCTTCAGTATATCGGCGAGTATGCGGGTGCTTCCGATGAAGTTGAGAGATCTGCAGTTTCACGTACCGAGCTTCCAATCGCAAGCCCCTTTTCGTCGCCGTTGGTATCGGTTCACATTCTTCTCTTGTTGATTTTCCGGTTCTAGTCTTTTTTATGGTTGGCTCGCAGGGCCTGACACGAATCCAGTAACCCAAGGAGCTGGGTTATCCGGTTCATCGACGCTAATTCGTGTTGTGCAAAATCTCGAGGATCGTTGCAGAGCATTCTGGAAGGCGGCCAGGGTCTTGAAATTTCATCCCAAACCAGTTCATCCTGTGAAGGTCAGTGAATTTTTGCTGATTGCACCAACAAAAAAGGCTAACGCGATTGATGTCCATATTGTCTCATCACATATGTTAAGTTCGAGTATTAGTAGTCCGCTCGAGAATCAGGTTGCGCAGTGCGTTAACGACAATGATTCTGCCGCTGTGTTGTTCCTGCTGAGAATAGGATAACTCTTCTGAAGATTTGCCCGCGCTACGCGCTAAGTACAGGAAGGCGGTCGGGTTTAACGGCATCTTCAACCTCATCTTTAAAATGCTCAACAACAAAGTCTTTGAGCTTTTGATTGCTTCCTTCAACAGGTCCTTGAAATTAGAGGTGGGCAAAACGGCTTTCTTCAGTGATCAAAACCGAGTCGGATCAATCACTCTAGTGAACCGGATCTTCTGAACAGGTCTGCGGCACAGTCATGAATGACGGAACCGCACTGAGCAGTCGTAACTTTACGACACGTGCTTTTTCCAGGCATGCGATCCGCTTACAACGCACTCGATGCTAAATCGGAAGATCGCAGATCGGACTGTCCTGGGCGACCTGACTCGAACGACCCAAACACGCAGCTAGGGAGTAATGTGAATGCGGGAATGCCATAACACATCAAGAAAGTAGGTGTCGTATGCTGTGTTTGAGAGGAGGGATTTCAAAGGCATTCAGCTTCAGAGATGTTTTGACGAGTTTCAGAGGCGTTTTCGATGGTTTCTGAGGATGTCAGATGCGAAACATAGAGTTCGAGAGGGTTTTAGGAGGGTTTCAGAAAGGTTCAGAGGATTTTTGGCAGGTTTCAGAGACATTACGAAGGCGTTTTCGTTTTCGGGGTTTTCAGGGGGTCTCATGTGAAAAACCGCCACCCCATCATCGCTACCCCTGAGCACGCCCTAAACTCACTTTAAATCCACTCGCTACTTAGTTTCCGTAAACCAACCTTATCCCTAATCTAAAACGCTCCAACTGCTTTGAACACATTCAGATTCCATTTAGGTAACATTACCTAAATGGAGGGACCTAATTTGATTTTACCTAAATGGTTTCAACCTAAATGGAGGATTGAGTGTAGTCTATTTTAAGGTTTGAAATTTAATTATCTCGGAATGAAGATTACGACGTACAGCTTGGTTTAACTGGAAACCGGGCAATTATGTACACAAACTTCATCTAAAGAGTAAAATAACATACTGGTTGTGTAAAACAACAGCCTGATCACATTTTCTTTTCTATATAGGGTACGATACCACTTGGGCCGGGGGTCCTATTTTGAGCACTTTCCACTTAAAACTTAAACAATTTAAAACCAATTGCACATGGTGAGCAATGATATCCAGCCATATACAAAAAATATCAAATCAATTGGTATAAAATTGACTGCCTTATAAGTGAAAAGAGCCTGAAATTGTACTCCTTGCCCAAACGGTCCCGCAACTTACGTTGATAAACTTTCCTTCAGCTGCCAACATCCCCTGCTAAACAATCCCCAACATTCTTCGCTGAGTGATAACCGGAAACCAACCCCATTCCGAGCCATGCCACCCCTCAACAAATCAAATTAATTAATTTGCATTGTATAAATGCATGAATTCAAATGTATGCAAATGTATTTCATGTAAAATACTCACATTAGCTACCTCAAATCAAACATCCACTCGTCAGTCACAACTTACTGGCTTAGGCACAAGCAGTGCTGTGTGGTACACAACGCTACAACAAGCAGACACTGATGAACGCC
Organism: Aedes albopictus; assembly: GCF_035046485.1. Lineage (NCBI taxonomy): Eukaryota > Metazoa > Arthropoda > Insecta > Diptera > Culicidae > Aedes > Aedes albopictus. Next base: position 78,114,114 of record NC_085137.1, on the reverse strand, counting down.
TCTGGCGACGTGCGGTGGGTTTGCGATTGGGACTGGAGGAGAATCGAGTTGCCAAACCAAACTCACTCCACCGGCGCGGCGCAGCGGAGTTGTCCCATTTCGTCGTCAAACGATGCGGTTTCGCAAAGCGGCATGCTAAAATCCTTACTTACTAATCAATATGACGAGCGGTGTGGTGTGGGCGAATGGTGCCGCTCGCTATCGGCAATTTCCTGGCAATGATTTCGCCGCAAACGCAAAGGGGATGTTGGGCTTGAAATGTGATATCCGTCGGCTTTGGGTGAGTTCGTTCCATTTCGATACCGAATTAGTGGTCTCTGATTTAAAACTTATCTACATGCTCTTTCGTTATAGCATGTAATGGATCTAACTTTTTTAGATTGGAAAAAGATGGAAAATAATTTTTGAATTTCATCTTAAACTTCCTAAAACGCTTTAGATTTTCAGGGTAATAATTCAGTATCGTTTCAAAAATTGTCTAAAATAAAACCACATCGAAACCTCGCAACACCCACTTCTCCTACGATCCACATCGCCCTCTTAGCTGACTAGATGGGATGTTTAGTTTCAATTTCAGCGTTCATCAGTTGGAGTGCCTTGTGGCCGTCTTTGTTGTCATCGTGTGCTCGTCAATCGGCGGCATTGCATTGACTGATGGGAAAGTTGATTGCGATTTAGGTATTGGCCAAACCAAGCCGCTGCTATTCTGCCCAGAGGTTGAGTTGCTCATTCCGAGCGCTTAATATATTCATGAAATGTAAAACAAACTTACAAAGTGAGACTATGAATGCATTATGCCATTAGTTTTCCAAAGCACTATATTCGTGCGGCGCATTATGAAGTCTGATGATTGACCACATTTTGGTAGCACATTAAGGTTGAAGGATTCGTCATTGATATTATCGGCATCATTGAAATTTCGAAAACAGTTTTCTCCTTCAAAACATAAATTTTTACAAAGAAAATGTTTTCACTGTATTCCATTCACCATCAAGATTACAGTGAATACATTTTCATAACGAGCATTTGTGTTTTGAAGAAGAAAACTGCTTTTCAAATTTCAATGATGACGGTGATATCAATGACGAATTCTTCAACCTTAATCTTTGGATGGACATATCTTCTAGGGTGGTTAGTCAGGCTTTTATGACTTCATTTCTCGATTACTGACACAGAGTTCTGATACAAATATTGACGCTTACCTTTGCGGGATGACATTTGAGGCTTTGACCATAACCTTCCATTTTCCATTAACAAATAGGCCACCCTAACACCAGTGTCGCATTTCGGTCAACGCTTTCCCAGATACTCTATCCATAAATCTCAATTTTGATCATCGGATTGACCACCCGGATTGATACTTACTGCCCGCCCCGGAATGCAAACCAGCTTAATGGAGTGCATTAGTATGTACCAGATAATTAACGGGAATACCATCATTCGGCGTGCTGCTGATGCTGACCTGAATCGCATTCGAGTACGGTGCAGCCGGAAACCATGAAAGCTACTTAGAGGAATTGAGTTAATCTGAATCTGTATTTGTAACTGTAGGGATAATTACCAAACTGGAAGCAGGTACTTTTCATATTATTGAATTATTTCTAGTTTTTGAGAGAAGATATCCAAAGGTGATTTTGTTCGCGAATGTTTTCCTGATGTTGATGATTTTGATGATTTCAATGTTAGTATACAATAATCCCACATTAAAAAAAAAAAAACAATAATCATGTGCGTTAGTGGAATCGATTTCAACTCTACGCCTTCACGGGATTGAGATGGTCAAATGGCTGCGTAGCTTGGAGGAATAACAGCGCTCGTTTAGCAAATTGGGAGTCATGGGTTCGATTCCCATCAGAGCATGGGGATTTTTAACAATTTTATTCTGAATGTGTTTATAAATATCTAGAGGCACCTATTGACTGAGAAATCTGGAAACCTGAAACGGTTTTTGGCTTGAAAGTCGCAATTGCAATCAAACGAAGAGATATACTTTTTCGTCCGACGTTTCGATGTATGTTATATTCGTTTTCTGGCAATTCTATATTTGAGACAAGATAATTTTACTAAATATGCTGAACAGTATTTCGTGAGTTTGTTGGGAGTGAGATTTGTTCCCAGGTCCTCGGCGTAATTGTCACGTGCTTCAATCCTCACACAAGGTCCGCTCCCACACTATAAAAAAATTCCGCAGTCACAGCAAACAATGCCATCCCTACCACTCATCGGATGCTTCTGAAAACCCAATTACGCTACAGGAAATGCGTAAAAATCTTAGTTTGGTTTCTTGCGCAGAAAAAATAAGGCAGCCTGTGGTTTTTCAATCACGTTTGGTTCAAGGGACCGTCCATAAATAACGTAACATGTTAAGAGGAGCGGGGGAGTATCTGAAAGTGTGACGAAGGGTATGCGAAAATATGGAGTGTCAAAAATGGCTGATTCTTTTTTTTTTGTTTGAGTGGCTTATAAAGTTCATTGATTAAAATAAGATCGCATTGCAGTAACACTCTTAACCTTCACATACCCGCCTCCCGACAACTCATTTGGAAAATGCTGGCATTTCGTCAATTTTCATCCGATTTTTTTGAAGTCGCCTTAATCGATCATAAATTGGTCCAAGTTTATTACACTCAAGTGGTCATGTAATATTGGGAACCATTCCGAAGATATTTCGGATTGTACTTTGGTCAGGGGGTGGGGGAGGGCTCTGTTTTTGTCAAATAACCAGTGAATCAAAATTCAACCATCGCGCAACAACAATGACAATGTCGCAACCTGTATTTGTTGCGACAATCCACCCTATGCGACATAAGCTTGTACCAACTTGAAAATAATAGGATAAACATCGTACACCACGAGTTTAGAGATGTTTAAGCCTTGCATTGCGATTTTCGAACGGTAACTTCGAGTTGGTTATCACTGCAACTCTGCTGATGATCTATCATCAAACAGTAATGACTTTGGGTTAGTAATAGTTGATTATTCACTAGTTGAAAAGTACGCAACAAATTCAGCTTCCGTTCTGTCTGCAACAAAAATTTTCGAGATCATGTCATTATCTGTTACCAGTAGGGATAAAGAGTAATCGTCGCGCCTTCTTTGTTGCTTGTTTTGTGCCTCTTTTGTCTGACAATTCTCTTCACTGCAAATAACTAAAAGTGATTATTTCTAGTGTTATTGTGTTTGAGAGGCTCCCGTGGAACCTGTTTCAGGTGTTCCGAGGCGGTCATATCAGTTGCTACATACTTCAGTCATTTTTTTCTGCCCCATTCTCTTGGAATCATGAAGTTGGTTATTATTTAGTTGATATAGACTTTAGGGTATCGTTTCTGACTCAGTCATTCGAAATCGTGAAGTTTGATATGTCGCACAACATGTTTTGGATGAAAACCAGAAGAGTCCCCAATGAGGCCCCCGCGGAACCTGTCACGGTGATCCGGATTGGTCAACTTATTCAAATTTGATTATCGCATTTGTGTTTTATTGTTAGCAATGAAAATTCAGCTGAAAATCGATGGTTCAAGCTCAATAATACACGAAATAACCATTTTGCGTCATTTCGGCACCCTCCCTGACCCCAGTACAATCCAGAATACATAAGTGACCCGATTTTGTCAGTCCCTTTCCGGAACACATTTTTTGCTCCCTTCAAAAATTTAAACAGATATTCATACTTTTTATCCCTCTACGTTCTGCCTTTCAGCAGTAGTTTGATGATGATCTTAAATGAATTGGTCAATATTTGACCGTTAGATGATGAGAGCAAAAAGTTCGTCGCAAAATGGGGCTGACAAAATCGGGTCCGTACTGTATATCCGAAATAGTTCCGGATATCGCATGGCCACTTGGCTGTATTAAACTTGCACCAATTTATGATCGACTGAGGGCGACTTCAAAAAAGTTGGATGAAAATTGATGAAATGCCAGCATTTTGAAAATGAGATGTTAGGGGTCGTGTACGTGAAGGTTAAGCTAGCTTTAATGTTTTCAGTCATTAATCCGAAAAGGTTTAAAATGACTTCATCACGACGTTATGTAATCTATCAGGTTTTAAAACTTATAAAAAATGACATGTCTGTGGCTTTGAAAAAAGGTTTTAGGACCAAGTTTTAATATGATTTTCAGATTTTTTTTATCCAGGGACAAAAGCTGCCCTGAGATTCCTTAAGCAAATCCTCATGGGATTATTACCGGGATTCCTCATAAGGTTTATTCAAAAATTTCTCCCAGGATTCACCCGTGATTTTTTTCTGTGAAGTTCAGGAGCTTCAGGTATTATTATTTCGAAAACGCCTCCAACAACACTTCTTGAGATTCCTTCAGGGATTCTTGCTGGAATTCTTTCAGAAACTCCTTTAGAAATTAATCCAAGACTTTCTCCCGTAACTGTTTAGAGCTTTCCTTACTGCCCATGTTCGCATAGTCGACGTATCCATCATTGCCAATGTCAGCATACACAAGCTAATATCTAACGAATGAACATATTTCTGACCAGTTTTATTAAGTAGAGTGAAATATGCAACCGTTAGTTAGATGTCAACGTGAAAAAAAAATCTTTAACTTCATATTGTTCATTGTCAAAACTGGAAATGTGTGTTGAAAACTACAGTGAGCCGCTTCCGTCGACTATGCGAATATGGACAGCTTAGGAATTCCTCTTGGGATTGCTTCCAACATTCCTCTTGGGGTTTCCTCATGATCTCCTCCAAGGACTCCTTCATAAACTGCTAGAGGGATTCCTACAAGTGTTCCTCTACATACTCTTTGAAGGATTTCTACACGATTTCCTCAGGAATTTATGTGATTTCTTCAGTAGCTACTTCCTCCTGGGATTTTTTCAGAAACTCCTACTGGAATTTCTACAGGGATTCCTCCTGAGAGTGCTCCAGTAATTTTTCGAGGAAATCCGCCAGGAATCCCTCCAGGGATTTCTCTAGAGATTCCTCCAAGAATTCCTCTAGATATTTGTCAAGGAATTTTTCTACGGATTCCTCCAGGAATTCCTACAGGCATGTTTCCAGGAATTTCTCCTGGTATTCCTCCAGGAGCTCCTCCAAGGATTTTTATAAGGATTCCTTCTGGGATTGCTCCAGGAATCTGGAGGAATCTCCAGGAATTATTTCAGAAATTACTACGACAATTTCTCCAGGAATTCATTCATGGATTCTTTCAGGAATTTCTCCATGAATTCCTCGTGGGATTCCGCCAGGAATTTGTTCAGAGGTTTCTTGAAAACTCCTAAGGTTCCACCAGAAATTGCCTTAGGGAATTCTTCAGGAATTCCTCCAGGAATTTTTCCAAGAATTTTCCAAAGATTTTTTCCAAGAATTTTTCTAGAAATTTCCCCAATAAATCCTCAAGAAGTTACACACAAATTTCTCCAGAGATTTCTCCTAGAATTTCTCCAGGGAATCTTTCAGGAATTCATCCATGGATTCCTTCAGAATTTCTTCCAAGGTTTGCTCCAGGAGTTCATTCAGGAATTTCTTCAGATAGTCTGCCAAGAATTTATATTTCTTTCTAGGCATTTCTCCAGAAACTTCTCCACAGATTTAACCTGACATTCCTCCAGGGAATTCTCCAGGAAATCATTCAGGGATGCCTCCAGGAACTCTTTCAGAGGCCCCTCCCAACATTCCTCTAGAGATTCTACCAAGAATTCATCTGGGAATTCTTCCAGGGATGCTTCGAGGAAGCCATCCTGTTATTTCTTCAGAAAAACCTCCAGGGATTGCTCCAAGAATACCTCTAGCGTTTTTTTCAGGAATTCCCCCGAGTATACTTTCAAAAAAAAAAAAAAATTCAGGAATTTCTCCAGGTATTTTGCCAAGAATTTGTGCAAATGTTTCTTTGAAAATTCATCCAGGAATAGCTTCAGAGATTTCTCCAGGATTTCCTCCAGTGATTTCTCCAACAATTCCTCTAGGGATTCCTCCAAGAGTTCTCTTGAAATTTATTTAGCAAGTTCTCCAAGAATTCCTCAAGAGTTGTCTTCAGAAATTTCTGCAAGGATTCCTCTCATAATAGCTATAAGGATTCCTCCAGGAATTCATCCAGGGTTTCCTTCAGATGTACGTTCAAAAATTCCTCCAGGGTTTCCTACAGGGTTTACTCAAGGCATAACTGCAGGAATTACACTTGGAATTTATCCAGGAATTCCTCTAGGAATCATTCCGGGAGTTCTTTCAGGGATTACTACAGGAATTCCTGTAATAATTCCTTCAGAAATTCTTCTCGGGATCTTTTCAAAAGTTCATTTGGTAACATTTTTTTTAATTTTTGAAGTTTGTTCTATCAATTACTTGAAAGATTTCTAGAGGGAGACCTCCAGCGATTTGTATTGGATTTTTTTAAGATAATTTAAGAGGGAGTAAGGACATTCTTCAAGAAGCCATCCAGGAATTCTTTCAAAATTTTCTCCAAGAAATCCATGAATTCCTTCAAAAATACTCGCTTCAGCTCTTGCAAAAGAGTTTCTTTGGAAATGAAATTCGCACTGCAATTATTTCAGGAATATATCCTGTGATTCGTTCACAGACACTGTGACTTACTTTGAGCAAATCAATTCTTACATGCTAGAAGTGCTTATAGACATTTCTCCAGGACAATCTTTCAGGTATTTACAGTGTTTCATCCCGGATTTTTTTTTTCTAGAAAATGCACCACGAGTTCCACTGGAGATTTCTTTTGAAATTCCTCCAGACGATTTTTTTTTTTGAATATATTCGTCAAACTACAATAGATAAGCTTCAATTGCTTCTAACAACACTTTTTTCCAAGTGACATTGTTTTTGATCTGCAGCCGGTTGAAAGTGTACCGATTCTAAAGTGCGCAGGCTTTAGAAATTGTTTAATTCTTATTTTTAACGTTTTTGAAGAAGAGATTTCCGTCCCATTTAACGACCCAGCACTTCATCCCTCGTCATTAATCTTCCGCACAGAATCGACTCAAACTTACACGCCCGTTAATCATTTCCAGAGTCGGAAGATCTTTTCAAGCTAATACTTCACAGATCAACGCCTCTGTGGTAAAGTTCCGTGCTCCATATTTTCAGAATCATGAAACATATGAGAGTAGAGCTATGCAAACACCCAGTACCCAGTATACACACCCGACCGACACACGTCTTTATCCCTTCCATCCGTAACTCTGGGCCCCGGAATCACATATAACATACACGCACACACAATGCTGGCTGCCAGAAGGATCATTTTCACCGGGAGGCTTCCCAAAATTAGGAGCTCCGCTCCCATCACTCATTTCGGCTGGGGAGAAATTACTTTCTACATCGTTGTCTATGGATGGACTGAAACGAAACAGCCCAGAATGGATATATTTTTAAGTAGATTCAAACTTATTTTAAATTCGCAACACTATGAACGAGCGTTAAGAATTTCAAACTGTTTAATGATAATCATTGATAACAAAATGAACAAAAACGTGCGAATGAATTTCTTACTTAAAAATAGTTGGACCTGTTGTCTATTAAATCAGTTATTCAATGATAAATCATCATTTACTTCCCAGATATTTTGGTTCAGTGTACTTACATCAGGCTGTACTATGAAGGGAACCATACCACCATTGGAACTGAAAGACACTCCCAAAGGAGAATGGGACCTCAGACGAAATGGGAACCTCTTTATTTGCCTGTTTGCTCTTCGTTACACTTTCGCGCTAGAGACTCCTATGTTTGCCGCGTACAAATATGGTCGTTATTGTTTGCGCTTTCTTTGCCAAGGACGTCTCGAAGAAGCGCCATGCTTGAACGTTCTCATGCGTTGTAATTGAAAATTACCAACGCATCCGATGAGACGATGGTTTTTGATATTGTTTGTCCAAAACAAAAAAGATAAAAAGCACGATTCAGATAACTCTCTTGTCTTCTTCTTCTTCTTTCTGGCTCTAAGTCCCCACAGCAAGGGCGTAGCCAAGGGGGGGCAGGGGGGGGGGCGTGGCCCCCCCCTGACCGATCAACTATATTCTAACTTACCCGAAAAACTTAGATGATCAGAGCTGTTTTTGACTAGTAAAAATAAAATTCTCCTGCATCCTCGTATTTTTTAATGTATGCAGGAATTCCTTCGGAAATTCTTGGAGGAAAACCTTCGAAAATTCCTGAGGGTATTCCTTCGGAAATACGTGGAGGAATTCCTTTAGAAATTCCATCCAAAATTCCTGGAGGAATCCCTTCGCAAATTCCTAGAAGAATTCCATCGGAAATTCCTTCGGAAATTCCTGGAGCAATCCCTTCGGAAATTCCTTGGGCAGTTCCTTGGGAAAATCTTGGATGAATACCTTCGGAGATTCCTGGAGGAATTCTTTCAGAAATCCATAGAGAAATTCGTGAGGAAATCCTTAGGTGAATTCCTTACGAAATTCCTGGACAAAATAATTCCAAACTTCCTGGAGGAATGCTTTTGGAAATTCCTGGAGGAATTCCTTCGGAAATTGCAGGACGAATGTCATTGAAAATTCCTGGAGGAATTCCTTCCGAAAGTCCTGGAGGAATTCCTTCGGAAAGTCGTGGAGGATTTTTTTCGGAAATACTTTTTGGATTTTTTTGGAAATTCTTGCAGGAATTCCTTCGGAAATTCCTAGCGGAATTCCTGGAGTAATTCCTTCGGAAATTCCAGGAGGAATTCCATCGGAAATTCCTGGAGGAATTCTTTCAGAAATTTTGGGACGAATTCCTTTGGAAATTGCTGGACGAATTCCTTTGGAATTCCAAAAGAAATTCCTTTAGGAATTCCTGGAGGAATTCTTTCGGAAATTCCGGGAGGAATCCCTTCGGAATATTTTCGGGAATTCTTTTTAGATTTTTTTTTGGAAATTCCTGGAGAATTACCGTCGGAAATTCCTAGAAGAATTCCTTCGGAAAATCCTGAAGGAATTCTTCCGGAAATTCCGGGAGGAATTACTTCGGAAATTCCATTAGGAATGCCTTTAAAAATTAGTGGAGGAATTCTTTCAGAAATTTCGGGAGGAGTTCCTTCGGAAATTGCTGGACGAATTCCTTTGTAGATTTCCGGAGGAATTCATTCGGAAATTCCAGGTGAAAATCCTTTAGAAATTCCTGGAAGAATTCTTTCGGAAATTCCTGAAGGAATTCCATCGGAAATCGCTGGAGGAATTCCATTGGAAATTCATGAAGGAATTCCATTGGAAATTCCTGGAGGAATTCCTTCTAAAATTCTTGGAGGAATCCCTTCGCAAAATCCTGAAGAATTCCTTCTGAAATTTCTGGAGAAATTCCATCGGAAATTCGTGAAGGACTTCGTTCGGAAATTACTGGAGGAATTCCATCGAAAATTCCTTGGCGAGGTTCTTCGAAAAATCTTAGATGAATACTTTCGGAAATTTCTGGAGGAATTCTTTCAGAAATTCCGGGAGGAATTCCTTCGGAAATTGCTGGACGAATTCCTTTGGAGATTCCTGGAGGAATTCATTCGGAAATTCCAGAATGAATTTCTTTAGGAATTCCTGGAGGAATTCTTTCGGAAATTCAGGGAGGAATTGCTTCGGAAATTCCGGGAGGAATTGCTTCGGAAATTCCTGAAGCAATTCCTTCAAAAAATCCTAGAGGAATTCCTTAAAAAATTTCAGAATTCTTGGAGGAATCCCTTCGAAAATTCCTGAAAGAATTCCTTCGGAAATTCCTTGGCAAGTTCCCTCGAAAAATTTTGGATGAATACCTCCGGAAATTTCTGGAGGAATTCTTTCAGAAATCTATAGAGAAATTCCTGAAAAAAACCTTGGATGAATTCCTTAGACATTCTAAATTTCTTAGAGGAATGCTTTTTATGATTCCTGGAGGAATTCCTTCGTAAACTACTGGACGAATTCCTTTGGAAATTCCAGGAGGGATTGCTTCGGAAATTGCTGGAATAATTTCTTCGGAAATTACTGGAAGAATTCCTTAGGAAATTCCTGGGGTATTCCTTCGGAAATTCCTGGAGAATTTTTTTTGGAAAGTCTTTTTGGATTTTATTTTTGGAAATTCCAAGAGGAATTCCCTCGAAAATTCATGGAGGAATTTCTTTACAAATTCCGTTAGGAATTCCTTCAAAAATTCCTGGAGGAATTCTTTCGGAAATTCCGGGAGGAATTCCTTCGGAAATTGCTGGACGAATTCGTTTGAAGATTCATGGAAATTCCAGCAGGAATTCTTTCGGAATTTCTTCGGAGATTCCTGGAGAAATCCCTCCGGAATCTCTTGGATGCATTTCTTCTGAAATTCGTGGAGCAATTATTTCGGAAATTCCTGGAGGAATTCCTTCGGAAATTTTTGGAGAAATTTATTAAAAATTCCCGGAGGAATTCCATTGGAAATTCCTGGAGGAATTCCTTTGGAAATTCCTTCGGAAATTCTTGGAGAAACTCTTTTGGAAATTCCTGAAGGATTTTTTTGAAAATTCCAGGAGGAATTCTTTCAGAAATTCCAGGAGAAATTCTGTCGGCAATTCCTGGAGAAATTCTTTTGGAAATTTCCAAAGGAATTTCTCCATGAATTTCCGATGTAATTCCACCAGGAATTTTGCGAAGGAATTCCTTCAGGATTTTCCGAATGAATTCCTCCATGTATTTCCGAGAGAATTCCTCCAGGAATTTCCGTGGCAATTTCTCCAGGAATTTCGGAGGGAAATCCTCCAGGAACTTCCGGAGAAATTCCTCCAGGAAATTTCGGAAATATTCCTCCACAAATTTCTGGAGGAATTACTCTAGGAATTTCCGGAGGAATTCCTCCAGGGATTTCCAAAGGAATTCTTCCAGGAATTTTCCAGGGAATTCCTCTTGGAATTTTCAAAGAATTTCCTCCTGGAATTTCTGAAGGAATTCCTTCATGAATATCTGAAGAAATCCCTCCATGAATTTCCGAAGGAATTCCTCCAGAAATTTTCCGACGGGATTCCTCTACGAATTTCCGAAGAAATTCCTCGAGGAATTTCCGGAGAAATTCCTCCAAGAATTTCCGAAGAAATTCTTCTAGGAATTTTCAAAGGAATTACCGAAGGAATTTCTCCATGAATTTACGAAGGAATTCCTCCGGGAATTTTGCGAAAGAATTCATTCACGAATTTCTGAAGAAATTCCTCCACGAATTTTCGAAGGAATTCCTCCAGGAATTTCCTGAGAAATTCCTCCATGAATTTCTGGATAATTTTCTTCAGAAATTTCCGGAGGAGATCCTCCAGGAATTTCCGAAGAAATTCCTCCCTGAATTTCCGAAGGAATTCCTCCTGGAATTTCCGAAGGAATTCCTTCATAAATTTCCGAAGGAATTCCTTCAGTAATTTCCGAAGGAAATCTTCCAGCAATTTCCGAAGGAATTCCTCCTGAAATTTCCGAGGGAATTCCTGCAGTAATTTCCGGTGGAATTCCTCCAGGGATTTTCAAAGGAATTTCACCTGCCGGAATTTCCGATGGAATTCTTTCATGAATGTCCGAAGGAATTCCACCAGGAATTTTCGAAAGAATTTCTCCCAGAATTCCTTCACGAATTTCCGAAGGAGTTCCTCCATAAATTTCAGAAAAAATTCCTCCAGGACTTTTGCCAAGGAATCGCTCAAGGATTTTCTGAAGGAATTTCTCCATGAATTACCGAAGGAATTCCTCCAGAAATTTCAGGAATGAATTTCTCCAGGTATTTCCGAAAAAATTACTCCAGGAATTTCCAAAGAAATTCCTCCAGAAATTCCCGAAGGAAATCTTCCACGATTTCTCGAAGGAATTCCTCCAAGAATTTCCGAGGGAATTCTTCCAGGATTTTCCCGATGAATTCCTCCATGAGTTTCCGGAGGAGCTTTCCGTAGGATTTCCTCCATGAATTTTCAAAGGAATTTCTCCTGGAATTTTCAAAGGATTTTCTTCTGAATTTCCGAAGGAATTCCTCTACAAATTTCCGAAGAACCCCCTCCCGGAATTTCCAAAGAAATTTCTTATGGATTTGCTTTGAAATACCTCCAAAAATTTCCAAATGAATTCCTCCAAAAATTTTTGACGGTTGTCCTCAAAAAATTTCCTTAGGATTTTCTCACATAATACCCAAACGTGTTTCTGAAGGAATGTTTGAAGAAGTTTCTCAAGTTTTCGTAGGAGTTTCGCAATACATTTTTGAAGAAATTTCTTGAGGAATTTCCGAAGAAACTTCTCAAGGATCTTCCGCTGGAATTCCTTGAGGAATTTCGTAAAGATTTATAAAAAAACCGAAAAAAATCCTCAACGAACTTATCAAACAATTTCTCACAAAAATTCCATCAGACATTTCAGACATATGTCAAAAAAAATTCCAAACGAACTCCTTTAACAATTTCCGAATTTCTGAATTTTCCTTATAAAGGAGCTCTTCAAAGAATTTCCGAATGAGTTCCTCTAGGAAATAAAAAATCACAAAAAGCATTTCTTCAGGAATTTCCGAAATATTTTTTCAAGGAAGTTTTGAAAGATTTTTAAAGAAATTCCTTATGGAATTTCAGAAGGGATATCTCAAGAGACTTTTAGTGATTTTTTTTTTCAATATTTTCGAATGAATTGCTTCAGGAATTTGGGAAGGAATTCTCACAGAAATTTCCGGATGAATTCCTCCAAGAATTTTTGAAGGCATTCCTCAAGGAATTTTTGGAAGAATTCCTCACGAAAACTCCGAAGGAGTTCCTCAAGGAACATTCTAAATCTATTTCAAAGAAATTCCTCAAGGAATTCCCGAAGAATCTTCTAAAGGAAATCGTAGAAGAACTCTCGAAGGATTTTCTCAAGGAGCTTTAGAAATGAAGGAATTCCTCAAGAAATTTCTGAAGAATTTGTCAAGGAATTTCAGGTTGAATTCCTCATGTATTTTCGAAATACATTTCTGAAATTATTTTTTTATTGATTCCTTTAAAAATTTCCGAATACATTCCTCTAGCAACTTCCAAAGATATTCCTCCAGGAATTTCCGAAGGAATTCCTTTAGAAATTTTCAAAGATTTTTTTCCCGTAATTCCGAAGGATTTCATTACAGGATTTTTCGAAGAAATTTCTCCAAAAATTTTTTAGGGTTTTCCTCAAGGAAAGGAATCTTAGTTTGATTGGAATTTTTGAAAGAATTCCCGGAGAAATTCTTAAAGTATTTTCTGGAGCTTCTCAAACGGATTTCTGGTGGAATTAAGAATGATATTTGTAAAGAATTACTGGGGAAATTCTCAAAAGAATGCATGATGAAATTCGTAATAAAACTTCTGGAGGAATTATTGAAGGAATTTCTGAAGGTATTCCCAACGGAATTACTGCAAGTTTTCCGAAGGTAATTTCTTCTGGAATATCTACATTAAAATGACCTGGAAAAATATTAAAGAAATTTCTGGAGAAACTGCTGGATAAATTCAAATTCATGATGGCATTTGTTAAGAAATTCCTAAGGCAATATCTTGAGGAATTCCTCAGCATTATAATCATATATGATTCTTCCATTGAACCATTCCTGTTAATCACCCATATTTCATACTTCACTTTTATTTTTTATTTTTTATGATGAAGTATTTGAACTCCTTGTTACTGCAAAGTGGTTTTCAGTGTAAGGGTGCTCGCCCCCCCCCCTGGCCAAAAAGCTGGCTACGCCCTTGCCCCACAGGGTCTTGGCCTGCCTCGCTTCAACTTAGTATTCTTTGAGCATTTCCACAGTTAAGGGCTTCCTTTGCCTGCCACTGCATGAATTTGTACATTGTGAGGCAAGTACAATGCAACACTATGCTCAGAGAGTCGAGAAAATTTTCCCGACCTAAACGGGAATCGAACCCGCCGTCTCCGGATTGGCGATCCCTAGCCTTAACCACTAGGCTAACTGGAGACCCTCTCTTGCATTTTCTTCTAATAATTGGCTTACTTTTACAACTTGACTGAAAAACACATACAGAATTTCTTATTGTAAACCAAGATTAAATCTTTTCCCAAAGCCTATGCTATCCACAGCAAGCTCAGCTAGCTCAACGGCAACTGAAAGGATTTTAATCTCTCGCTGACTGCTAATCACATTGCTAGTTTAAAATCGCTTGCACAAAATTAGCACGAGCTCTACCCGCTCTCGCAGAAAAAGATTTCCATTTCGAGCTGACACAAATTATTTCCAGCGCGTTGATATTAGTAGTCAGAGCGAAAGAAAACCCCCAAAAGCTCAAGCAGGGTTACGGTTTGTCTTCCTCCTGGCGTTACACATCGCTTGGCAGCAGAATTTGCTCCTTAGTATTATATTAGCTATCCCTCCAATAAATTTGAACCCAGCGTCCTTTAGTACGGTTTTGTTGTTGAGCGTGAATGATACTGCTGAGCTGAGGAAAGCCCCAACGAGTGTCTGCTATTTGAATTGACTCGTTTTAGTGCATTAACGGAATTCGGTCCCCTCGTATTGTTACTAAGGACTGTCGTCGCGTCGACGGAAATCTCTATCATTGACAAGTGGACGGACACACCTTTTCCATGAAATACACCGCTCAGTTTGCATAACTATCACCACAAGCAAAACAAGCTGAAAGCCTTAGTGAGAAACATCTAACACGAAGTAGGAGTATACGTGCACTTCTGGTTGTGATGCTTACAACTATATAGTATTAAACTCTTAGATATGAGTTGGAACAACATTTTTTAGGACACGTCTGTTTGTCTGTGACTGCATATTTCACAGTTTGCCTCACCGTTGCAAGTCGGTGGACCTGGTAGACGACCATCAGTGTCAAAATCAGCACACCTAATTAGGTTTGAACTTGGAAGCGAATAATCGCAGATTTGCACTCTTGTGGTCTTTTTAACAACGAAGTAGACGAAAAGGGGAAATTAACAATAATTTTAATTGAATGCATTAGAAGATATTCTGGGGCTTGCTATTCCCCTGCGGAAAATGGAATATCATACTGGATGAATATAAAGATGCGTTGTGATGAGATAAGGTGTATGAATTTCGGATCCAGTAATAAATATCAGCAATAATAAAACATTCACGGAAATGACCCATTCCCCGAAAAACTATTATCTAACTAGGGTAAGTGTACCAATTATGGCACTACCTAAGCAAAACTATTTGTATAAAAATAACAAGAAGACCAACGAATGTCACCAATATGTTAAAAGAAGAAGAAGATAGCTGAGCTAGCATACTTTACAGGAAAAATATAGAAACGGAACCAAAACTACATTTGGTATTTATTAAAGCGTGTGCCAATGATAGGAACCCTGTACCAGTTATGGCTACATTTGCTAACTTCGGTTCGAAAAATAGTGTCGCACGATCGTATCGTTTTTATCGATAGATGTTCGAGTGAATGATTGATGAACGGTGAGCTTATTTCTTGTTTTTTCTTTGAAAGACGCAGTAAATGTATCTATAGGTTGAAAATCATCCTTCATGTATTTACTCAACAAGATCTGCAAAGTGTCGGCCAAATTATTTAATAATTTTGTTTAATTAAAATTACATTCTCCTGTATGTTTGTACAATCCGCCACCTTACGGTGCTGGCCACACTGATTTATCCGTAATTGTGCGTCAGTATTTTGCCTTAGTTTGTGCGATCCGTCACTGTTTGTGTCAGAACAATGTTTTGTTTTGATGTATCGATTTCATGGCAAGTAGCATATTGGTACACCAGTCCTCCCAATGGACTACTCGCTTGGCGCACACCCACAGTTGATCAGCAGGAGTAAATCCATTTTATTTTGTATGGTGAAAAGCATCTTAACTTGAATTACCTGAAATAGAAAGCTTTCACTGAAATAATATTTGGTAGGCTTAATAGAAGTCACCATTGTGCACAACCACTACCAAATATTTTTTTCGAATAATGTATTCCACTTCGCTAAATTTGCCTTTAGATGCTATTCGCCATACAATATTTTTGCGATTTACTTTTAGCGATTTTTCGCGCATAGAAGCTAGCGCCACATTGGTCGATGCGGAGAGTAGGAAAACAGCCGATGTAGTTAATTCATTGCGAGATGACGCAAAATCTTTTCATTCCATAAATTTTCATTTAAAATTGTCATGGTCTCACCATTCTTCCAAATTGTGAGGTGACACATTTGCGTGTATACTGTACGGTTGCATGGATCGCATCGCTTACCAAAGTGAATCCTTGATCTATGCAACTATCAATCCCTCCCTACTAACAAAACTCCTTCCCGTGACAACTGTGGAGGGTCCAGTAGTACATACAACCTCTAGTAGCAACGGTTGTCAAACTAACATTCCTTCCCTTTCCCGGTAGACCGTAAGGACGTGGCCAGCGCTGTTATTGACCCAATAAAGTTTGGGCACTCGAAACGTGTACATTGAGCATGGTGGCAAATCCCAAGCCTATTGGTTCTCTGTGCAATTTCGCTATCTCAGGTCAATCACGGAGTAGCAACTACGATATGTACGGTCACAAATGCTCATGCTCATGCTCAAAATTTTGGGTTTTTCTAAAGCTGGAGAGGGGGGTGTAGATATTAATATATGTTTAGCTTTAGTTTATATAAAATTGGCGAACTAATAAATTTGATGTATCAAAATGGGTAATTATTAAAATCGAAATTAACCCTGGAATCGATCTATTTTGAACTAGTGTGTATGTGTAGAAATAAGGAAGGAAATTGATTGCCGGCGCTCGGTCGGTCAGTTGAGAGCAATCACGAGTGTCAGAGAGAGAGAGAAGATAAAGGATGTAAAAAGGACAGGTAAAACGTGGAGAGCTCTCCCGTGGTAGATTCTAGTACGCGATTCTAGTACTTAAAGATTGGAGACCGAGCTAGGCGAAAGGGCGCGAAGAGAGAGGCAGTTTGCAGACTAACGTAGAAAAGTGCAGTCGATGATAGTGTCGTTGAAAGTTAGAGTTTTCTGTTTTCTGAGTTGGAGTTTTTGGATATACTGTTGAAGGTGAAAAAGTGTAGTTGATGGAGAAAATGGAGAAATCCTACAGGGGGAGGGAGATATCAAACAAATTCAAATATTAAATATATGCATCGGCCTTAATCACAACTTTTACACATTTTGTTTCAGGATGATCTTCATCACGCCACATTTCCACAGCTTGAAAGAGCAGTTATTGCTCATGTCCATGTATTTCTTTGAACATTTTTCCAGAAATTCCTCCAGTACTTCTTTCAAGAACAAACTTTTATCCAAAATTTCTCAAAAGATTCTTCTAGGAACTAGTCTCAAGTTTGCTTAGTAAATACTTCAAGGTATTCATTCAGAAACTCTAGAAATCAGAGGAGACTCAAGAAATTCCTCCAGGAATTGTTTAATCTATTCCTCCGGAGACTCCCAAAAATGCAACACAGCAGAAATTTTTTCACAGATTCTTGCAGGAAGTCCTTAAGAAATACACGTAGGAAATCTTCTATTAGATGTAGGAACTTCTTTGGAGATTCCTGTAGAGATTCGTAAAAGAACTCCTCTGGGGATTGCTTCGGAAATTAATTGTTTTTTTCAGAAATTCAAAATTTTTCTTGAGAAATTCTTGTTCTATACAATTTTCTATAGGTATTTCTCTATTTACAATCCTAAAAAACCCAAATTAATCCACCTTGAGGTGATAGTGCCTTTCTCGTCGTATATGTTCTCACGATCTTTTCGTCGACGTAAGTCAAAGTGTTCCTTAATCCTGATATTTTTTAAAGAAAAGCAAGCATTTTATCAAAGCCATCATTGAATTGACTTAAAACTTATTGATGGCACATACTCCGACGTTGTGTTCAGCATAAAAGCAGAGATGAATAATATCAGATTTCTCAGTTGACTGCTTGAGTACCTTCACTAACATTGGGAGCTGATCAATATCAAGACGATCCTAATAAGCTAAGATATAACTTTTTACACATTTACAGATCACTTTGCGGTCTTCGATAAAGTTTTTTTTGCACATTCTAGGTTATATTTTATTGACCATTAAAAACAAGAACGTAGTGAGACGTCTGTTTGTATGTGGGTTTAATATGTCAAGATTAAGTTCTCTTACACATATTTATCGCTTGCATTGATTTTGTTTACTTTCGTAGTTCCGGCGAAGCATCAAACGCTGGTTGTGCAACCCTACCAGTAGTCTCTAATGTGGTATGAGCCTGTTTTCTAGTTAACCGTTCCTCAGGTTATTAAAAAACCGTGATGTGATGTGTCGCATGGTACATTTGGTTACTTTCCGGAACAGGTTCCGGAGCACCACTGGGTCTCCCAAATATAGTCTGAGGCAATATCATTGCTAACGTACATCAGGTTACCTAAAAAACCACGATTTGATTTATCTTATGCATGGGTGCAAATCACTTTTACATTTGACCACTTCCAGTGGGACACCCAGAACTAGTTTCGGGACACTACCGGTTGTCTAAAATATGGTCTGAGGTTATTTTCTTGGTTCTAATTTGGTGCATTCCGACACCTGATCCGTTTGGTGATCAACCGCAGTGAACCTCGGAATCCAACAATCGTAAAATGTACAAGCTATCAATTCGTACCACCACAATATCTGTAAAATTTGTGTTCAAAAACAAATCATACAATCTAAACAAAACTAAAATAGAGTTAGTTTATCGAATTGAAAGTTTACACAGGTAATTTGACAGCAATTATTGTCGAATCAGCGTGGTTTTATGGTACGACTAGCATGGATTTGATTCAATTTCACATTTACAACTTTCGGTTCACATTTTACCACTTACCGATTGTCCCTGATGTGGTCTTAGACTAGTTTCATGCAAATTATTAATCAGTTCTCCTAAAAAGTCGCAAATTGATGTAATGCATGTATGGGTTTGGTTCATTGGTGCATTTCGCCAATTCCGGCGAGGCACTCGAATCTGGTTCCGGAACACTACTGACCTGAGACTATTTTCTTGCCGACCGTTCTTCGCGTTATCGAAGAAGCCGTTATTTAGTGTGCTGCGTGTATGCGTTTGGTTTTTTTTTCTACATTTGACCACTTCCGTCGGGGCACCTGGAACCGGTTTCGGCACACTATTGGTTTTCCAAAGTATGGTCTATGATTTTTGCCTTTCTCGTACACTAAGTGTACTGGAAAGGCTATATGTTCACTCCAAAAATGACTTTTTGATCGAAGGCCCGGAGAGTCGAGTCACATATACCAATCAACTCAGCTCGACGAATTGAGGTGATGTCTGTGTGTGTGTATGTATGTGTGTATGTGTGTGTGTATGTGTGTATGTATGTGGACAAAAAAACTTACGTCACTTTTTTGAACTAAATCTCAACCGATTTTAATGACCGACGGTTCATTCGACGCGGAATCTGGACCCATTGTTTCCTATTGAAAATGGTTCGAATCGGTTCAGCCGTTCCGGAGTTATGGCCATTTAGGTGTTCCGGATCGGTACCCCAGGAAGGGGCCAGATGTGAAAATGCCACAAAAACATGCATGCGACACATCAGACCGCAGCTTTTTCGATAACCTGACGAACGGAAATCAGGCAAATAGTCTCAGGCCATATCTGAACCGGTAGTGTTCCGGAATCGGTTCCGGATGTTCCGCCGGAAGTGGCATAATATAAAAGTGAGCCAAATCCATGCATGCGACACATCAAATTGCGGCTTTTTTGATAACCTGATGAACAGTGAGCAGCAAAATAGCCTTTGATCCCGCAGATACTACCGGTAGTATTCCGGAACCGGTGGTGGGTGCCCCGCCGGAAGTGGCCAAATATAAAATTGAACCAAACTCATGCATGCGACACATCAATTCGCGGCTTTTCAGATAACCTGATTAACGGTTAGCAATAAAATGGAATCAGACTATATTTAGGAAAACCAGTAGTGTTCCGGAACCGGTTCCGTGTGTCCCGCCGGAGGTGGTCAAATGTAGATGGGAACCAAACCCATGCATGCGACACATTAAATAGCAGCTTTTTCAATAATCTGAAGAACGGTAAGCAGGAAAATAGCCATAGATCACAGCAGAATACCGTTAGTATTCCGGAAGCGGTCCCGGGTGCACCGCCGGAAATGGTCAAATATAAAAGTGAACCAAACCCATGCATGCGACACATCAAATAGCGGCTTTTTCGATAGCCTGGCGAATGATGAGCAGGAAAATAGCCTCAGATCACAACAGAGACTACCAGTAGTGCTCTGGAACCGGTTCCGGATGTCCCGCCGGTAGTGGTCAAATATAAAAGTGAACCAAACCCATGCATGCGACACACCTAATCGTGGCTCTTTAGGTAACTTGATGGACGGTTAGCAAGAAAATGGTTCCAGACAATATTTGGCACAACCAGCAATATTCCGGAACCGGTTCCGGATGTCCCGCTGGAAGTGGTCAA
This sequence comes from Aedes albopictus, assembly GCF_035046485.1. Classification (NCBI taxonomy): domain Eukaryota; kingdom Metazoa; phylum Arthropoda; class Insecta; order Diptera; family Culicidae; genus Aedes; species Aedes albopictus. Next base: position 78,093,834 of record NC_085137.1, on the reverse strand, counting down.
ATGCATATGGGAGCCAGACCCATGCATGCAACACATTAAATCGCGGCTTTTCCGATTACCTGATGAACGGTTTGCAAGAACGCAGCCTTTGATCACATCAGAGACTACCGGTGATGTTCCAGAACCAGTTCACATCAAACCACGGCTTTTTCGATAACCTGATGAACGGTTGACAAGAAAATAGTCACAGATCACATTACAGACTATTGGTAGTGTTCCAGAACCCGTTTTGTATGTTCCGCCAGAATGACCAAAATGCAAAATGAATCAAATTCATGCATGCACATTAAGGTGGCCCACACTTATATGAAAAACAAAAGTTTCGAAAAATGCCAAGTCTTACCTCCTCAATCAGTTGTTTTGAACTCCCAGAAGCTACGTTCAAAATTTGAGCAAAATCGGTTGAGCCCAAGGGGGCGCTCAAAACGCTTGAAGTTTGTATGGGAAAACTTGGCCAAATGTATGCCGAAATTTTGAGTTTTCGAATTTTGTCGCTAGGTGGCGCTGTAAGCGTTCAATAATCAAACGCTTTGGTATTATTGTAGGTGACTATATGCCAAACAACTTTGTCGAAGACCGCGAAGTGATCCGACGGCTGTGAAAAAAGTTATACCCTAGGCAAAGTGATGATAAACTTTATTGTTATTTTTCCAATACATGTAAAGGAATAATATCAATAATGAAATCTCAATACTTTGCCTCACTTTGCCTAGGGTATAACTTTTTTCACAGCCGTCGGATCACTTCGCGGTCTTTGACAAAGTTCGCTGGCATATAGTCACCTACAATAATACCAAAGGGTTTGATTATTGAACGCTTACAGCGCCACCTAGCGGCAAAATTCGAAAACATAAAATTTCTGCATACATTTGGCCAAGTTTTCCCATACAAACTTCAAGCGTTTTGAGCGCCCCCTTAGGCTCAACCGATTTTGCTCAAATTTTGAACGTAGCTTCTGGGAGTCCATAACAACTGATTGAGGAGGTAAGACTTGGGATTTTTTGAAATTTTTGTTTTTCATATAAGTGTGGGCCACCCTAATGCACATCAATTTTCAGCTTTACAGAAAATCTGTTGAACAGTTAGCAAGAAACTAGTCTCAGACCATATTTGAGACAATAGGTACAATCTTGGAACCGGTTCCAGGTATCTCATATGAAATGGTGAAAACAGTGAAAATGATCAATGCAAGCGATAAATATGTGTAAGAGAACAAAATCTTGACGAAACTGAAGCAGGCTCATCAAATCACACCTTTTCAAATTCCTGAGGTGTAAATATACAGTAGAATGGGGGTTGCATGGGAAAATTGAAATTAATTTGCATGAGCCGCAAACAAAATTTTGCAATCCCCTTTTGCGTCTAAAATTACTGCGCAAAATTTTGATCCGACTGGTTGCTCCTCGCGCTCTGTGATATGTTTCAAATTTAAATTGGATTCAGTATGAAAAATTTCACTTGCTTCCATTTTTCTGGTCAAATTTCTTGAATCTAGTAACCAGTAAAGTGTGCAGGAAAAAGTTTATCGAAGACTGTAAAATGATTTTTGATTGTAAAAAAAAATATATTTTAGCTTGTTATTATCGTCTAGGTATTGATCGGCCTCCAGTAATAGTAAAGGTATTCACGCAGTCAACTAAGAGGTCTGATATTTTTCAGCTCGGCCTATACATTGAACATAACGTTGGGAATATATGCCATCAAAAAGTTTCCCAACTCGATGATGGCTTGGATGAAATTCTTGCTTTTATAAATAAAGTATTCATAGGATTCAGGATGCTTATGTCGACGGAAAGATCATGAGTACATATTCGACGAGAAAGGCACTATCACCACTAGGTGGATTAATCCGTTTTTTGTTAACCGTTCATCAGCTTACCTAAAAGTCATTAAATGTGTTGAATTTATGGGTTTGGTTCTCCTTTACATTTGAACACTTCCGATGGTGCAACCGTAATCAGTTGCGGAACACTACCGGTTGTCCCCAATATGGCCGGAAACTTTTTTTTTTGTCAAATCAAGATGCCTTAAAATCCGCGATTTGATGTGTCGCTTGCATGGGTTTGGTTCACTTTTATATTTGGCCATTTCCGGCGGGACACCCGGAACCGGTTCTGGATCACAACCGATTCAGATATGTTCTGAAAATATTTTCCTGCTTACTGTTCATCAGGATATCAAAAAAGCTACGATTTGATATGTCCCTTGCATGGGTTTAATTAACTTTTATACTTTGCAACCTCCGGCGGAACATCTGGAACCGGTTCCGATATGGTCCGAGAATGCTTTCCTGCTTACTGTTCATCAGGTTATCGAAAAAGCTGTGGTTTGATATGTCACATGCATGGTTTTATTTCAATTTTATATTGGCCACTTCCGACGGGACACCCGGAACCGGTTCCGGAACACAACCGGTTCAGATATGGTCTGAGAATATTATCCTGCTTACTGTTCATCAGGATATCAAAAAAGCCACTATTTGATATGTCGCATGCATGGGTTTGGTTAACTTTTATACTTGGCCACTTCCGGCGGGACATTTGCAACCGGTTCCGGAACACTACCGGTTCCGATATGGTCTGAGAATGTTTTACTGCTTACTGTTCACCACGTTATCGAAAAAGCCGCGGTTTGATATGTCGCATGCATGGGTTTAGTTCACTTTTATGTTTGGTCACTTCCGGCGGGACACCCGGAACCGGTTCCGGGACACTACCGGTTCAGATATGGTCTGAGACTATTTTTCTGCTTACCATTCATCAAGTTATCGAAAATGCCGTAGTTTGATGTGCCGCATGGATGGGTTTGTAGCGTTTTCATATCTGGCCCCTTCCTGGGGTACCGGTCCGGAACACCTAAATGGCCATAACTCCGGAACGGCTGGACCGATCTGAACCATTTTTAATAGGAAACAATAGGACCAGATTCCGCGTCGAATGAACCGTCGGTCAATAAAATCGGTTGAGGTTTACTGCCAAAAAGTGATGTGAGTTTTTTTGTACACACACATACACACACACACACATACACACACACACACATACACACACACAGACATCACCTCAATTCGTCGAGCTGAGTCGATTGGTATATAAGACTTGACCCCTCCGGAGGCTCTATCAAATTTTCGTTTTTGGAGTGAACATATAGCCTTTCGGTACACCTTGGTGTACGAGAAAGGCAAAAATACAAATATTCTTCTCAAGGTTTCTTTAGAGATTTATTTAGAAGTCAGGCACTGAAAAACTCGATATTTTTTCAGAGTTGTAACGGTGATTCTTCAGGAAACGACTGATTTCAACAAACAAATATTAATTCACAATAAATCAACTCATTTTATGACTATTTTATCACCACTAATCGACTTTACTTCAAAAGTATTCAGTTAAATTCAATTATCTAATGGTTGAATTATCATATCTTCTACTCATACTTAATCTGTCAGCGCCCAAGCAACACACATGTTATATAACAGTTAGGGGCTGTCCATAAACCACGTGGTCATTTTTTTGGGACTTTTCAAACCCCGACCCCCCCCCCCCCCGCATGGACATTAGTCCATACAATTTTTTTCATTTGTCCATACAAAATGGTCATTGGCCGAACCCCCCCCCCTCATGACCACGTGGTTTATGGACAGCCCCTTACTGCAGCGCAAGTTTTGGTTGTATAGAAGTTTATTTTACTTAATTCTAACACAATGTTGAAATAACATCGATTTTACTTCTATACAACCAAAACTTGCGCTGTCATTACTCTTATATAACATGTGTGTTGCTTGGGCGGTAACCAGGTAAATGACTGAACTAAATTTATAACAATTTGTCCTACGCTTTCTCGCCAAGGAAAACATCCCATTGAACCCAATCCAACTTCCAACTCCAGATATCTATGAAGTGGCCCAAGTTCTTGGACATGTTCTGAGACATGTCGAACAAAGAGATCGTTCAATGAAAGGCTTTTCTGGCGCGTTCAATGTTTCTATCGAGAGCCACATCATGATGTGCACGGTCGGCTATGCTATGCTACGCAATGCTATTTCTTCAAAAATTCATATTTAATCAGGTTTTTTTAGAAATTTTTTGGGATTTTTCTACAGGTTTCCACAGATATTCTTCGATATATGTGATGAAACACTTTCAAAAATCTTAAGATTCTTCTTAAAGTTTCTTCAGGGGTTTTCCACAAGTTCCCCCAGTTCCTATAGTTGTCACTATAGATACTATAGATTCCATAGACTCACGGAGACATGGTTGGGCAATACGATTTTAGTATGTTTTACAGTGAATTTAGAGTGATATTACGCGAATGTCCTGGACTGCTAACGTGCGCATATAAGCATATAGGCGAAGATAACCAAGTAGTCGACGCAAAATTCATAACTGAGAATCCGAAACCCACGTAATACAAATTCCAGTCGAACTCCCCATCGTTATCTAAGTTAACTTTTGTGAAGATTCATAGAAAAATATCTTGAAGTAATTCCTGTAGAAATTCCTAGTCAATTTTTTTTTTTTGGATAAATATTTCATAAGTAATCAGGGGATAAATTCTTAGAGATTTTCTGGATAATTCCAAGGCATCCTGAAGAATTTTTTGCGAAATACATTAAGGAATATCCGAAGGAACTTTTGAAAGTTTCATTGAAGGTTTTAAAGAAGGCATCTCTGGAAAACTTTTTAGATGAATCTCTGAAAAAAAAATCCTGGAGATATTCCTGCGGGAACTTTTTTTTGTCTGTATTAACGAGATTTTTAACTCTAGGCTAGCTCATCTCGGGACCCACATTTTGTGAGTATGTCGGGAGTGGGATTCGATCCCAGGTCCTCGGCGTGAAAGTCAAGTGTTCTAACCACCACACCAGGTCCGCTCCACACCTGCGGGAACTTTCGATGAAAGCCCTGCAGAAATTCATGAAGAAAGGAGATCGTCAAGAAACACCTGTATTTTTTTTTTGCAGGAACCTCTGTAAGAATATCTGAAGAAAGCGCTGGAAGAACTCCTGAACAAATTCCTGTTTTTTTTAGATGTTTCTTTTGCACTTTTTTTTTTATTTTTTAACATGAATTGTTGGATTTTTTTGTTAATAAACCCTTGAAGAAAATTTTATTTTTTATGTTCTGAAGGAATCAGTAAAAGAAATTCCGACGGAATCCATAGATGGTTTACTGCGGAAGCTCATGAAAAGTTTTAAAAACTTAATGTAGGGTTTTTTGTTTGCTCGGAAATACTTGAATGATTTTTCTGAAAATTCCTGAAGACCTTTCTGAAGGAAGCCGTGGAAGATATTCCTGAAGCAATCCCTGGAAGATTTTATAAAGGGATTCATGAAGCAATTTCGGATGGATGCATAGAAAATTTTATAAAGTAGATCTTGGATAACTTTGACGAGAAATTTTTAGAGAGATTTAATTCAATTCATTTCCAAAATAATTATATAAATTTGCTGAAGCAAACCCTAGGAGAATTCCAGTACAATTCGGAGATGAATACCTAGTAAGATTTCTCACAGGCTTGCAAAAGCATATCCCTGGAGGATTTCCAAAGAATTCCATGGATACATTTTAAAGTTTGAAAGAATTCCTGGGAGCAATTCTGGGAGAGTCCTTGAACAAATTCTCGAAGGGATCTGTGGAGATATTTCTGAAAAAAGCTCAGTAAGTCCCAATATCACAGGAAAGTTTTGACACGTAAAGCTTGAGTATAATTCTGCACGAACTTGTAACTATCACTGTAGATAACAAGTCCACGAAAATTATAGTTCAGCCTTGTACCTTGTGGAATTGCTCATAGAACCTTTAAAAGAAGGAAGAAGAATTTCTCTGTTCTCTGGTGATGTGCTGTAATATTTCCATTTTTGTCGTAGTTTTCGTAGGGTGTGATTTGTGTACATTTAAAATGAGAACCAGTGTGTGAGAAATCGAAAATCAGTCTCTAAAATGCGTAACATTAAAATGATTCAAACAAAATAAAGAACTCCCATAACCTACAAATCCTTTCACCTCCTATAAAATACGAATTTATATTGTACTCTTATGGGTGCACTCTCAATAAAATGCCCCAATTCGGGTTTGTCCTCATTTCATCAGAGGCAATAAAAAACCTTCAGAAACTCAACAACAAATGACCGAAAAAACACAACCTGAATGCAATATGTATTGCCGAATAACATAATCGATCCCAGCTCGGTAGACGACGGGGCTTCCTACCTACCCCAAACCCACGTTTCTCTTAACGCTCTTAACCAATTCCCACCCCAGATCCCACACCCCACAACGGCGCGTATGACGGCGGAAGCTAACAACCCGGCACAATTCGCATTTGATGTCGCGCTCTCTCGTTGTTGTTTCGCTCATCTTCCCCCTACAACAACATCAGCTACGGCACTGAAACCGGTCGCAAAATTTAGAAATAAATGTTGCTTTCCGTTTTGAATTTAAATTTCGAAACACAACCAAAATCAAATCTCATAACTCACCGGAATGTGCGCGATTGGGCGTGTGTCCGCTCGGTGGCATAGATTCGAAAGCACATACTTACGCACACATCCAGACCTACAGAGGCACTGCAGAAACAAGCTGGGCACAGCTGGGCTTGCAGATGAAAGCAGCACATTGTGCGAGGTGTGTAAAATTTGTGTACACATACCCTCAGAATATAGCCTCGGAGGGAATTCGGAACCACATCAAAATGACTTTTCTATAGTCCCCCCAATAAAATTTCGATTGAGTTACGTCGATTGTAGTCCGAACGGTATGTAGGGTTAGGGAGCTTCAAGAGCAGATGAGCGGTAAAGCTTTTTTTGTTTTCTTTTTTTTTGCGAAATTGGAGTCAGGGCAACATGTGTTAATATGCCATCACATAGAACAACAGAAAATATGCTGTTGTTCACATGTATACTTAACAGTTTTTATAGTTTTCAATAGTGATAATGGGTCGGAATTCGTTCAAAGTATAGCAGTGGTGTCTTCAATGTTACTCAAAGTTACTCACGGAGTATCCAGCTCTTGAGGTCAAAAACAATTTGAGCTCACAATATGCGTGCCCTCGCAAATATACGGAAAACAACCTATGTTTTTTTTTTTATTTTTTGCAGATTTCCAAAAATATGTGATTATGGGTCTTTGTCCAGCGATTTCCTCAGGAATGCTTCGATCCTTCCTTTTTTTTAGAAACTCGACCTTGGATTTCTTCAGTAATTAATTTAAGGAATCTCCCGAAAATTCCTACTGAAATTTCTCTTCGGGCTCTTCAAAAAACCTTCCAAATATTAAATCGGAAATTTTCTTCAGTGATTTCTTAAATTTCATTCTTCCGAAATGTCTGAAAAGGTAATTTTAGAAAATCTTGCATGGATTATATCGTTCTCAATTCCCAGAATTTCTTAAGAAATCCATAAGTGATTTCTTCAAAACATCTTTGTGAGAATGAACTGAAAACTGAAAATGAACCACAAATTCACAAATTCATCTAAAAAAGCTCCACGTTCAGAAATTCCTCAAATGATTCCTTCAGGAATTTCTTCGGAGATTCTTGAAAGAAATCATTCGGGAGTTCTTCTATCGATTCCTTCAGAAGTTGTCCTAAGGATTTCTTCTACAGTCTATTTTAGACATTCTTTCAAAAGTTTCCCTGGAGATTATTGTTATTATTATCTTTATTAGAGAGATTTGCAGCCCTTGGCTGGTTCATCTCTGTCCCTGGAGATTTTTCAAAAAATCCTAAAAAGATTACTCCATAAATTAGTCCAAGGATTCAAAGTCCAGCAATATCTTCCATGAATTTCTTCAAAAATTAATATTGTATAGATTCCTCCAAAAAATACTCCATGAATTTGGTCTTAAAATCTACTAAGTATTTTATTCAAAAACTGTTCAGGCATTTTTTTCAGAAATTCATCAATGATTTTTTTTCTTGAAATTTTGCGAGGCCACCATCAGATATTCCGCCTTGAATTTCTCTAGAAATTGTAGATTATCATGGATTTCTTGTAAAACTCCACCAGGAAATCTTTTGGATGTATTCTACAGGATCGTCCAGATTTTCAGACATTTCTATAGTGACTCCTTAAGATTTTTTTTTTCGAACATTCTTTTATTAATTCCTCCAGTGGTTTATTTAAGAAATTTTCCATAGATAGCTTCAGAAGTTCTTTCAGGTATTTCCTAAGGAAGTCCACAAGAAATTTGTTCATGAACTGCTCTAGGGATTCTATTGATAATTCTCGCATGAATTTTCGAAGGGAATCATTCAAATTTTCCAGCAGGTATTTCTTCAAAAATTCTTTCATTATTACTTCAGTGATTCAGGCAGGGATTTCTCCAGAAATTCCTACAGGTGTTCAAACGGAGATTCCTTCACGATTGCCTCCTGACATTCCTCCATGTTTTTCCCCAGAAAATTACCCGCCATTTCTTCAGAGGATGAGTTAGGTAATTTTACCACTTTATTTTTATTTTTACTTTTTTTCAAAAATATTATCTAGAAATTTCCACGGAAATTTCTCTCAAAATATTTCAAATTTTTCTTTCTAGGCATCTTTACACTTGCGAATCTATACGTTTGTTCAGATATTCCTACTGGAAATTTTCAGAAATTCATCCACAGATTTTTCCAGGAATGATTTTAGAAAAAGCGTCAATAATTTAATTGAACGGTTTCTCCAAATTTTTCTTTATCGTTTTTTTTTTCAGGAATTCCATTAAATTTCTGCAGGTATAACTCCAGGAAATTCTTGAGTTATTCCACCTCAAATAACTTCAATAGTTTCTTCCTTATTTCTTCAGATATTTTTCCAGAGATTTGTTCAAAAGTACCTCCTAAAATTTACTAAAGATTTCTTCTAAATTTTTTTCGGGGTTTCTATAAGAAATTCTTGCTGCAATTCTCTCTGAACTTCTTTGGAGGATATATTTTTAAAGCCAAAGTTTTCTTCAGAGTTTTTAGGTTCTCCTTAGAATTCTCATCAAGGGATTTGTTCAAAAGTTGTGCCACGGAGTTTCTCCTAAAAATGTCTTAATTTTTTTTTAACAAATTTTACACGAATTTCTTTGGAAAATCGGAATTATCAGAGATTCTTCTTGAATTCTTGGAGAAATTCCTTCAGTGATTCCTGCAAAAACTTCTGCAATTTTTTTTTTTAGAAATTGCTCCTACGGTTTCATCATAATTATCTCCAGTAATGTCTTTAGAGATCCATGCGAAATTTGTTCAAATATTTCCCCCGGGATTTTTCAGTTTTTGTTTTTCAAAAAATTGCACAAAAATTACTGTATTATTTGAGGAATCTCGGAAGGATTATTGCAAGAGATCCCTTAAATACTCCTGGGGATACTTTCGAAAACTACTAGAAGAGATTCATTTGGTGATCTAGGTCATCCAAATTATTCTGGAATTAAGACCTTCAAGCTCCACAAGCTCTACTAAATCTCTTTACTTTATCGGTGTAGCTTCTCCAAAAATCCTTCAGGAATTCTTCCAACACTTTCACCAAGAATTTCTCAAATAATCTTTCCGGGTATTTCTTTTAGTATTCCTGGAAGAATTCTTCCAGGATTTTTTTTAAGGAATTCCTCGAAAATTCTTCTAGGAGTTCCTCCAAGTATTTTACCAGAAATTCCTACAAGATTCCTTTCAGTAAACAAAAACTCCACCAGGAATATCTTCAAGAATTTCTCTGAATTTCTCTCTAAAAATTCTGCCAAGAAATCCTCAAAGAATCTCTCTAGGTATTCTTCCAACAATTTCTCCAGGAATTTTTCATAGACTTCAGCCAAGAAATTTTCCAAACATTCCTCCAGGAATTCCTTCAAGAGCTTCTCCCGGAATTCCTCAAAGGATTTTTTTCCAGTCGTTCAGAAATTCTTTCAAAAAATTCTCCATAGATTCATCCGAGATTACTTTCAGGCATTTCTCCAGAAATTCCACCAGGAATTCGTGAAGAAATTTTTCAGGGAATTCCAACAGAAATTACTTCAGGAAATCTTCCAGGAATTCCTGCATGGATTTTTTAGGGAAATATCAAGAGTTCATACAGAAATTCCTTCAAGAAAACCTCCAGGATCCTTCAGGAAACCTTTAGTAATTCAACAAGAAAATACTCCTAAGATAATTCTAAGAATTCGTACGAGAATTCCTTCAGAGATATCCTCCGAAATTCCTCCAGAAGTGCTTAAGGAATTACGGCAAATTTCCTCCCAAAATTACCTAAGAAACTCCTTCAGGAATTCCTCCAGGAACTGTGTCAGGAATTTCTTGATAAATTTTTCTTGGAATTCCACCAGGAAATTCTTCAGGAATTCATCTTATAATATCTTCAGGAATTCCCCCCCCCCCCAGAATTCCTCCAGGAATTCCACCAATAATTCATCAAGAAATTTCTCCAAGAATTCTTCCAGGAATTCCGCCAAAAAACCCTACAGGACCATTCCCAAGAACAGGGTCCCTCTATGACTTCTGCCAAGAATCCCTTCAGGAATTTCTCCACAAATACCTCCAAGAATTTTTTCAAGAATTCATCCAAGAAATCTACCACCAATTTCTTCATGAATACCTCCAAGATTCTTCAGGAAACCTTCAGAAATTCCTCAAGAAAATACTCCTGGGACCACTCCAGGCATTCTGAGGAACTGCTCCGAGACTTCTCCAGAAATTTCTCCAAAAATTCCTCCAGGAATTTTTCCAAGAATTTCTTCAGTTATTCCTAAAAAAATCTGATAAGAATTTCTCCAAAAATCCGTATAGGAATTCCTCCAGAAATTCTTTCGGGAATTCCGACAGTAACTCGTTAAGAATTTCTCCAAAACCTGCTCCAATGCTTCTGTCAAAAATTCCTCCAAGGATCCCTCCAGGAATTTGGGCAGGAATTCCTTTAAAAAATACTCTGGGAATACCTCTAGGGATTTTTCAATAAATACCTTCAGGAATGCTTCCAGGAAATCCCTGTTAAATTCCTCCAGAAATGCCTACAGGAAATTCTCCAGGGATTCCATCGGGAAATCATCCAAGAACTCCTGCAGGAATTCCAACAACAATAGAGAATTCCTGCCAGAATTCCCTTCCATGAATTACTTCAGGAATACCTTCAAGACTTCTGTTAAGAATTCCATTTATTATTTTTTTTTTCTAGGAATTTCTTCAGGAATTCCTTGAAAAATTCGTTCTGCAATTCCTCCAAGAATTCCTACAAGAATTCTACCAGGAATTTGTCCAAGAATTTCTTTAGGAATTTCTGTATAAATCCTGCAGGAATTCCTGGAGTACTTTCTGGAACAATTCATGTCATGTGAAGGAATTTTAAAAGAACATCATGGGGGGGGGGAGTTCTTAGAGGAATTCCTGAAGGGTTTACTTGAAGAAGTCCCGAGGAACTCCTGGAGGTATTTTCGAAGATATTTTTTTTGTTATTTTCATTTCCTGGAGTAATTCCAAGAGAAATTTCTGGAATATTCCTTGTAGGAACTCCTGGAATACTTCCTGAAATAAATCTTGGAGGAATACCTGGAGAAAACTTTGGAGTGTTTTCTGGAGGAATTCCTGGAATATTTCTTGTAGGTATTCTTGGAGTTTTTCCCGGATTGATTCCTAAAGGAATTCCTGTAGTAACTCCAGGAGGAATTCGTAGAGTAATTTCTGGAGGAGTTCCTGATGGAATTACTGAAGTACTTGCTGGACGAATTCCTGGAATATATCCTAAAGGTATTCCTGGACGGATTCTTGGAGAAATTCTTAGCAGAAGTTTTGGAGGAATACCTGGAGAAAATTGCTGGAAGAATTTTTGGAGAAATTCTTGGAGAAGTTCCTGATGGGATTCATGGAGCAATTCTGGGAAGAAGTCTCGGAGCAGTTCCTGGAGAGTCACCTGAAAGATTTCTCGGAGGAATCCCTGGGGTTGAAAAAATCCTTGGATGTATTCCTGGCGAAATACCTGAAGGGATTCTTGGCAGTAGACTTAAAGGAACCTCTGGTGAAATGCTTAGGGAAGAAGGCCCTGTAGGTATTTTTAGAGAAATTCCAGGACGGATTTTGAAATAATTCTAGGCAGATTTCTTGGAGGAATTCCTGGATGAATTCTTGAAGATATTCATTGGGGAATTCTTGGAGGACTTCCTGGTGGAGTTCCAAGAAGAATTTATTAAGGAATAACTGAAAGAGTTCCTGGAGGAATTCCTGTAGTAATTCTCAAAAGAGTTTCTTGAGGAATTTCGGGAGGAATTTTTGGCGTAATTCCTCAACAGTTTTTGGAGGTATTTCTGAGGAAATCCCTGAAGCAATTCTCGTACGAATTCATAGAGCTATGCCAGGAGTTTTTTTTTTTGAGGAATTACTAAAGGTTTCCTGAAGGAGCCTAGGGGTGTTCATGGAAGAATTTGTGGATGAATTTTTGAACACTTTTTAAAAAAATCCCCGAAACAATTCTAGGAAGAATTTCTGAAGAAGTTCCTGGAGGATTTCCTCAAGTAATTTCTGTTGGAATTCCTTGAAAAAAATATTCACGAATTCCTGAAGGAACTTATGGAGAAAGGCCTGAAAATAATCTCGGATGAACCCCTGGAATAATTTTTGGAGGATTTTTTTGTCGATTTCCCGGAGGTTTCGGGAAAAATTCGTTGAGGATTTTCTAGAGAAATTCCTTGAGAGCATCTTGGAAAAACAACATAGAGGAATTCTTGGAAGAATTCCTGGAGAAACTCTTGGAGGAATATCTGGAGGAATGTTTGGAGAATTTCTAAGCAGAAGTCTATGAGGAATTCCTGGAGAAATTGTTGGGGGAATACCTAGAGGGATTCTTTGAGGAATTCTTGGCAGAATTTTTAGAGTAATATCTGGAGAAATTCTTTAAGAAATTCCTGCTGGTATTCTCGAAGGAATTCTTGGAGAAATTCCTGGAGGGATTCTTGTATGAATTTCTGGTAGAATACTTGGAGGAACTCCTGGAAGAGTTTTCGAGGAAGTTCTTGAAAACTTCCTGGAAGAATTCTTCCAGGATTTCTTGGATGAATACCTGGGAAGATTATTTGAGGAATTCTTGGCAAAAGTCTTGGAAGAATTCCTGAAGAATTTTTTGGGGGAGCTATACCGATAAAGTGAAGAGATTCAGTAGAGCTTGTGGAACTTGAAGGTCTTAATCCCAGAATAATTTGAATGACCTAGATCACCAAGTGAATGTTACTTAACACCAATTGCACGAGAATTCGCTACAATAAATATATCATAAGATTTACGGATATTGCGACCCATACTTCAAAATATATTGGGTCCATTAGAATACCAGTGGACACCAAAATAGCAACACGTAGAGATACTCGCAATATTATGAGGTGCAACAGACGCAATCGTGAAAGAATTATGCCGATAGAGTGAACAAAAACAAGAGTAGAGCCTGTAAGCCTTGAAGGTCCTTATTTCAAAATAGTTTGGAAAGCCTGGAATACCCCATGAATGTACCAAAAGCATTATAGTTGTGCACTGAGGCTCCATCAGAAGTATAGACTACATCCCACTCATATTTTTTACAATTAAAGCATGAAAGAGTAAGTAGATATCGTAACCCAAACTTCAAAGTGTTTTGGAGGCCATTTGTATTTCACGGAATGTCCAACTACCACAATATCGAGTTGCTCGTTGCGTTGCGAGGGCTAATGAACATCAACGTGACTAAATTTCATGAACAGAGTGAACACAAATGATGGTAGATGTTGTAGATCTTCAGAAAATGCATTCCAGCGTAATTTGGATGACCTACATAGATCTCCCAATACATGTACCATGAATATTCTAGGAGTGCTTTGAGGCTTTCTGAGTACCGTAGACTATGTTCTTTGGTGATTCATCGTGTATAAAATTTGGTATAGGATGTTGAATTTGTGACACAAACTTCGGAGTACTTTGAATGCCTTAGAATAGCTCTGGGATCAAAACTTCAACAGACTATGATGGGTAGTGATTGCATGTCAAGGATCAGGGAAAACTTGTGATGATTAGCAAAGAGATGAAATTTGTGTAAAAACATGTAGAATTTAAAGAAAAGCCACGTATTTTCGGCTACCAACAAAAGGGGGGAGAGTGTAAAAGAGGGAGGTACCATGCATTTCTTTGCACAACTATTCCCCTTGACTATAAAAAAAAATCCAGGGTAAAATTTTTAAAAACAAAGAAGATATTGCATTTATGCCAAAAGTAGAGCGTCCCGAGTGTTTACGGGTTAATTGCGTTTTTGAAGGAATTCCTTGAGAAACCTGTTATGAAGATTATAAAAAAATTGGAAAATTTCTATATTTTTTTTGGTTAATCTTTTAGAAAATATCTTGGAAAAAATCAGGCAATATTTCTGGAGGAATTCCTTCAGAACAGTTTGAAGATATTTATATAGTAATTTGAGCATGTACTATTGTACTAATGGAAAACCCTTGAAGGAATTTCGTGTAAAATCGGAAGGAATTTTTGGTAAATATGTGAACAGTGTAGAAGCTCTATGTCAATATCCAAACAGAATTTGATAACCCACTAATATTTTGATCACCCTAATAACAATTCGCGTATATATGAGAGAGATGAGAGCAGAAGGCATGGTCACACATAGATGACCACTGCACAGTGGTCCACGAACCAGATTTACAAGGAAAGATGCATGCAGCGACTTCAAATGATTTTTTAGACAAATATGGTCTTCTACAAAGTTGTTGCTAATAATAAGGCCCTCTTTCCAATGTACATGAAAATTAGGGTGGTCCATATTTTCACAGAAATTGGAAATCAAACTGTTTTATTTGCAAGAATAACTAAATACATTCTTCGGAAAAGTTGGAGATCTATCACTTTTGAGCAAGTTTGCTGAAGACAGTTTTTTTGTAGCTTTAAAACTGACCGATCTAGAGATATATTTCTGAATTAGCTTAGGGTGATTCAAGAAAAACAGGTTTTCTGGCTTTAACTTTTTCAGTTTAAATTTCTCATCAAAGTCGCCCAAAAAACACTTGTAGAGCATTTGAAAACGCGTCGTTTCATGCGCTGAGACGATCGTTATCTCTTTTGGTTTAAAAGTTATGAGTGTTTTTCTTTAGAAATCGTCTTTTATTCAAAAGGCGATATTACGGGTTGGGGCAAAGATAAAAAATATCTTTTTTCAGCATTCAAAAGAAGACATATTGTTATAAAACATATCAAAAAATTAGAGAGGTGCTATTTTTGTAACTTAAGTAAAAAATACTTGAAAAGTGCCTATTTTTTTCTAGAAAATCAGCAATATCTTTTTAACGGAATGACGTAGCAACATTCTCAGTGCACGAAAATGTGCGTTTTTGGAAGCTCTAGAAGTGGTTTTTTGACGACTTTGATGAGAAAATTAAAACAAAAAAGTTAGTGCGATAAAACGATTTGTTCTAGCGTCACCCTATGAAAACTATGGGAAAATGCTCAAAATTTGGACAAAACAGTATTTTCACTTTATCTTTTTCATTTCAATTTTCTCATCAAAGTCGTCAAAGAACCACTTTTAGAGCTTCCAAAAACGCACATTTTTGTGCGCTGAGAATGTTGCTACGTCATTCCGTTCAAAAGAGAAATGTTTAGTAGCATTTTATTTAAAACTATTCTATGAATTTGTACAATACTTTTCCTTTATTACATCAGTTGCGTTGTCAAATTGATGTACAAACTACATCCTATCCACGCTGCAACCAGAATGAATGATGCCGTTTTAAAATTTTCAACTTATTACATATATTAGGGTGGTCCAGATCAAAATCTATCAAAAAATCAACTTTTCAAGGTTTTTCTGATTACAAATGTGATAAATACATATGTTTCCTTTAATTTTATTGGCAAACATTGTTCGGAAAACTTGTAGCAAACAAGTATATCTTCCTATTTCTGCCGGAAGAATTGATTTTCGACAAGTTTTAGTGTAGTTATGATTTTTTGAAGTTCAAAAACAATCGAAAAACACAAAATTGATTTGATGCACCTCTTAATTTCAATGGATTTGACTGAAATTTTGACCAGTTACTTCTTTTAGGATGCTAATCAAAACATGGGTGTGGACTTGGAAATCAGAGAATATTTTTGAAAAGGTTCTTTTTCATTATGGCTCTACGTCCCACTGGGACTTGGCTAGCCTCACTTCAACTTAGTGTTCTTTGAGCACTTCCACAGTTATTAATTGAAGGGCTTTCTTTGCCTGCCATTGCATGAATTTGTATATTGTGAGGCAAGTACAATGATACATTATGCCCAGGGAGTCGAGAAAATTTTCCCGACTGGAACGGGAATCGAACCCGCCGTCTCCGGATTGGCGATCCATAGCCTTAACCACTAGGCTAACTGGAGACCCTTGAAAAGGTGATCAGGCCTAATGTACATGGTAAGTGTGGTAATTGTTGTAAAATGATGTAACCGAATGTAATCAAGTTTCAAAATATGTGGATAAATCGTCATAAATTACGCGCCTGGATATTACAAAATTATATGCTGTGTGCGTTTGTAGGAGAGCAGTGTGTGGCCAATAGCCCGGCCCAAATACAAAAATGTCGAAAAATTCCACGGGGCACCCTCTAGAATCGTACATTTGGATGAGAAGAGCAATCTTTGAAAATTTCAGCTCAATCGGTTTAAAACTGAGCTGGCGCAAATGAGTTGAAGGTTTGTATGGGATCTTCAGTCCAAATATATGGAAAATTGGATGACCTCCGGTCTCTCATTCAGCGCGCTGGTTGAAAGAGTTTGATTTGACTCATAATTTAAAAAATAATAGTTGATACCCTAAGGAACAACTTTGTAGAAGACCATGTAATGATAAAACTTAATTTAGTTGCGGTTTCAGCTAACGAAAGCAGGATGAGGATATCTTCCCCTGTTTACTCTCGGTTGTTACATGCGGCACGTGTTTGCTGTTCGAAACTTGCGCTCTACGTCATAGGCGGCTATGTTGTCCTTCATTTCAATTGCTCACGTGGGCGGGTATCGAAACAGTGAAGAATTACATAGCTACCTATGATGTAGCGCGCAAGCTTCGACCGACAAACACGTGCTTCATGTAACAACCGAGAGTAAACGGGGGAAGATATCCTCATCATGCTTTCGTTAGCTGAAACAGCAACTAAATTAAGTTTTATCATGATATGGTCTTCAAAAAAGTTGTTCCTTAGGGTATCAACTACCATTTTTTCAATTCTAAGCTAAATCAAAGTCGCTGAACCGGCGTACTGAGCGAGAGACTGGAGGTCATCCAACTTCCCATATATTTGGACTGAAAATCCCATACAAACCTTCAACACATTTGCGCCAGCTCAGTTTTAAACCGATTGAGCTGAATCTTTCACAGATTGTTCTTCTCATCCAAAGACACGATTCTAAAGGGTGCCCCGTGAATTTTTCCAACTTTTCTTTCTCGCCATACAAATGTGGGCCGGTCTAGTGGCGAAGTAGTATGTATCACGAGTTTGCTGCACTCTACGACACTAAACCCAGCATCCAGAAAGTGCCCAAAGCTAGAAGGATACTGTAGGTAGGGTTACAAGAATGCCGGATAACAAGGTTGGTGTTTGCTACAGATTCGGCTCAAGAAGGTGACGTCCGTGCAGAAGGAAGGGGCTTTAGAAGTTAAACCCCTTCCCTTGCCGATGTTTCATACACTAGGTGACACACCCATCCACAGGTGTTCTATAATTTGAATTGTGATGTTGTGCAAATAATAATATACTTGGTTCCATAGAATCACAGGATATTGAAGTATATTCCAAGAATATATAATGGGATTTCCTGGGAATTTAAGGAGGTGTATGCAAATTGCTTCGAGAGATATTTTAACGTGTGGATTCGTAAGCCAATACTAATGGGAGGTCTTGGGTATCTCTCCAACAGCTCTATAAGATTGCCACGCCACAAACGTCCCCGAATTCCCCGTCGTCTTTTTCCCGTAAACCTTTATCAAACCTCACCATTTTTCTTAAATGAGCTACTTACACTCTGTGTATAACCAATATGATCCTCAAATAGATCGATTCTCGCCATCTCCAAACTGACGTTTGAAAACCTTACTATCCTAGGCTAACTGTTGGGTATCCAGTTTATCACAGTTCATAAAACTCATCATAAAGTTCGGTCCGTTTTTCAAGGCGTTTACCCTCTCGCCACCGGCCCTAGAGAATTGCTTTGAATCAACAATCAACATCCACATGAACCTTTTCCAAATTAACAGTTAATACCAACCCTTGCCGAAAATGTTCCCTATTCTCCATTTACACGGCAAGAAACTTTGCGAGTGGGTCCTAAGCAAATATGTGCCTAGTACTAATTAGTCCAGTCGCTTGAAGAAATGTTCCTTCTCCCCTAAGTCAAACAGCTGTGGAAGGCTGGATGCGATTCTTCAAACATACACGAAAGACGAAACTGCCTCAGCCTCAGCTCTGAAAATAATAAGCTCTTCCTTTATCTAATAGCTCCAGCCTCACGCGCTGCCACCAAGAGTATTGAATTAAATGAGCCCAGCTGCCATTCCTTGAGGGAAAATCCTACATCGTGTACCGTTCCACACTTTCCAAAATTTGACGAAAAATTACATTTTATACACAGGAGCGCCAACTCCGTCAGAATTAATTCGGATTACATACTCTTCTAAAATCATTAACTTCAGTCGCTTACCCGCGCGCGGCATGTTCTTCGTTTTCCCTAAAGCTGCGCTGTT